>NC_092818.1:68219212-68519212 GCF_023375885.2 Dermacentor andersoni
TGACCGTGAAGTCGGAGAAGCAACAGAATAACTAGATTGGTCAAGGAACGGCGTCGCTAGAGGAACGTCCTCGAGATTTCATAAGCCAGTGGGCCCTCATGCAAGGTTTCAGCCAGTACTACCATTCATCTAACATAAAAACCCCTCTGTCGGCGTAATGATTAGTCCAACAACTTACCCAATTGCAGGCTGAGCGCCAGTACATCACGTTAGTCACTTGTGCGTCGGTCGATGCCCGGCCTTTATCGCTATATGTGTGCGATAGTTACGTTAGCAAAAGATAAAACGCCGAGAAAATCCTGGAGACTAGGGAGCGCGGTGAGTTGTACTCTGCAATTTTCGCGAGGTCTCCCTCGAAATGTCGCAACGCTGGTTGGTAATCTAATCCTAAGGTTCGTGCGTGAAGGGGACACAATGCGATGCTTTCTAAGGACAACTCCCAACGCTGAGCCTTCGGTAAGATACTGGTTAAGAGCACTCTACGGCGAACGTGGTGTTCAAGTGAGCTGTGCCGTACCTTGCGCAAAGTTGATTGCGGCTTCCTGCTTTCCGCAGGCCGCTTATGCTGTGGCCGCTTGTATGTTACCGAAAAGCAGTGCGTACTTCGCAATTGATCTAGCAAGCGCGCTTCTTACAAACCGTAGCGCAGAACACCGGGAAATGAAGTGACGTCATTTCTTTTGTTTTTGTTTTAACATACTTTTTTTCGGAAATGCGGTCTGCGTCGCAACTCAGTGGTGACTGAACTCGGGAGGCTGGGGGTCATAAAGATGTTGACTCCCTAATGGGCCTATTTTACGAGATCGTCAACTAGAACCCCCTTTTATTGCAAGCTGAGGGCTGAAAAACGTATTTCAGCCCTAGTCTGCGAGCTCAAGTTTCATTTTTCGAAGACTACTACGATGTTCTGGTTGGCTGCGAATCGCGGGCCCCTTGACTATAGCTAAGAATGCGCAGCGCGTCGTCTTGTAGTCTACTTTGTTCTAGTAGAGGCACAGCGACACAGACACAGCAAGCACATGAGACAACACACAGCTCTCTGTGTTGCCTCGCGTGACTGCTTCTATACGTGTCGGTGTGCCTGCGCTACAACAAATTACAAGACGGCCTGCTAATAAACCAATATGGCTACCGTCCACGTCCTCTCACGCAGCCTTTGAGCATAGATTGCGTTCTCTGGTGGTGGCAGGTACACACACCGTGATCATGTTGCTTTTAGTAATTACAGCTACTCTAAATTGACGTGACGAGTGTAGGTGCTTATTGCTCTTGGACTGATCGGATTCGCTACCTGTCGCATTGCAACAATCTACATTGAGGGAGGTTGTGAAACATCTCCACAACATCGAAGTCGGCCCTTGCTTTTAGCAGTTCGGCACAATTTCGCATATAGCGTCCCCTATTCGGTGCTCATCATCCCCCATACCCTCTCCCCTTAAATCTTCTTAGTGCATGTGCATTGTAGCAGTCTGGAGCACACCTGGCACAGCCGACCTCTCTGCCCTTGATGCCATCTCTCTGCCTATCTCCGTCCAGACTTGTTTTATGCACATCAATATGTATGTACATGCATTGTATGGAACACTTTATTCTGTTCCGAATAGATTGACATCCATGAGTGTCTGCTACCAAGCACCCCTAACAAAGTGTCACGGGGATAACAATTATGTCGAAAGGATAGGAGTGTGTATTTTAAATATGCAAGGCTGTAAAAACAGTATGGTCGACCGACAGCTCGCGCCAGCGTTCTCCTCTCTGCAAAATACTCCTGCGCTGCCAGGTAGTGCTGCATTTTTGGCGCGTTCATTCACAAGTGCCACGTAATATCACTGTAGCTGGAATACAGGACGTGTGTAAGCCATTTATTTACAGTCTATGTGTGCCTCCTCCACCACACTCAACCCGCGCACGCTTTAGGCACCTTTTCGTTCTTCCTGCGAATGATCTACATGCATTTTCTTTGTTAGGCCTTACAAATGCAACGTTATGCGCCTTGTTTGCAAAACGTTCAATGTCTGCTCCTTGCAGTCGGCATTTGTTAGACATAAGGTGATAGTAATGTGTCATGATTTGTTTGGTTTAAGTTTGACGGCTACAGCACAGTCGTCAGAATTATGGGTGAGAACATCGAATTCAATTTCAAGAAACAATTACTTGCTGTGTACACATTTGATGATGATGATGATGATGAAAAAAACTTTGTCTATCTTTAAAGGGAAGGGCGCAATGAAATAGAGGGTGGGGGGAGGAACTACTTGAGAGGATAGTGGAGGCCTACAGATTTGACAGCTCGTACAGACTCGACTAAGTATACTTCTTCGAAGGCATACGTCGTCAAGTTCATGCATCCTCAAGTTCTGGAGCTTTGTGACTGGTACGTCCCACATCGTCAAGACAAGATTGCGAGAATGCGTGTTACAATGACCATATGTGTTCGGAGGAACATTCTCGGTCACTTTGCCGAGCGTGAAAGGATGGGTATGTTATAGCCATCGGTAAACACCACAGTTTCTAGCAATAAATATAGTTCCTAAATTTGTATAGTCCCAATCCTACGTTACTTTTTGAAATAACCCCATCCTACGCACCACGTCTTACGAAATATACTCCGGATGCTAAGGGTAGGGCACACAAGTCTCGCCACATCACCCGATATCATCTCAACAGGTCGCACGGATTCCGGAGTGTCCGCTATTCACGGCTATCGAGACGTTCGCTTTAACCCAGGCTCCTTGGCTATCACGTGATTACCCAGTCACACTATAAGCTTCTCCAAGAAACGGATGCCACAAACCGGGGCGTTACTAAGTCTTACGCCACGTTGTAACGTGGATTACCAGGGGCGGCATTCTCGAGTGATCACTTTCGACATATTCTGCAGGAGTCGGCTCTCGACTTGTACGCGTCACAGCCATCAACGTTTCTGGCAGTGTGTCGAACCTTTGCATTGAACCAAGAGAGCTTTAGGGCGTCTAAATCTGGCGGAAGCTAAACCATATCCGAAAATCATAGCTCGAAGATACCGCCCCAGATGGCATAGGCTGCCTCATGGTGCGTCCCCGAGTCACGATTGGCGTGTACCTAGAATGCGTTGCCCAACACAAATGTGACAGAAGCGAGCATGAGGCCTTTTTGTGATACCATTTTCTTACTTTGATACATGATGAAGTTATCAGTGAAGCTACAGTTTGTGGTGGATCTCGAGGTCCGCCGGCTACCCCGCTGTCTTGATTAAAGACAGACGGTACGTCCGAAACGCATTCTCTTCTTTTAATGGAACAGCAAAATAAAAAAAATGACTTCATGCCCTCGAGCGAGCGGAACTCGTGAGAAGCAAAACGATGATGATGAACAATCGTCGGCTACACGGATGAAAGATGAAGTCCCAACATATTCCCACGCACACCAGATGGCGTAATTCAACCATTAATGAGTAGAGTAGTTGGACAGGATGTTTGGCTTCGGGTCCGCCTAGCAAACGGAGTGAACAGGGCGGACCTTTCTATCACGTTCGTTATGTAGTTCTCTTATTCCCTACAATTACCCAAACTTGTCGGGGACGTTGTTACCGACAAGAACTAAATTTCCTTTCTTCAGTAAGTCGGTGCATTTCGCTTTGTTAAAAGCAATGTTTCTCAATTCACCTTGGTATTATTTGTGCCAGCGATCCCAAAAGGTTTTCATGCTTTCTCATTTTTGCAACAGCCTGTTCAGCTGTACTTTGCTGTTTTATTCCAACAATATTTCGCATGGTGGAACAGATGTGATTCTTCGACCTACTAGAAAACTGACTGCGTAAAGCAGGTAGGGTTCTTGGACGTCATTATAAACGAAGGTTAAATTATGTAAATTCAGCGCTGCCTCTACTTCTGTTAGAAGCTTATTGAGCTCGGTATAACCCACGAGTCTTCCAAACATTTTTCACAATCAGTTCTTCACACAGTGCTCTAGTCTCTGGTACAACCCTCCCCACCAAGAAGCACTTGGGTACAGAAACTTCCACTGTATTTCTGATGCTGCCGAAAACGAGATTGGGTTTCCAACTGTTTTTCACAACTCCCCCAGTACTTTGGACGTCTTCACAAAAGTGCGGGCATTGTCGCTGTACATGATTTTCAATAGTTGTCTTCGACAAATAAATCTGATTAATGCACACAGGAAATGTTCAACAGCTATGTCTTCGACCAACTCCAAATGAATGGTCAAAGTGAGAGCGCATGTAAATAGTGCAGTACAAGCAGGTTGATGATTAGATTCCTTGACGTATAATGGTCCAGCAAGGTCAACTCTTGTCCTCTCGTAAAGGAGGTGTGTCTTGCTGTACTGGCTTTGCGTGTATCCGCTGACATACCAGGCATGAATATGTCGTTTTCTTGTCTAGTTGTCTGACCTGTGGAAATCAAAATCGTTCACAAATCTGACCCAGGCTGTCTCGGACTCCGCCATGGAGAACTTCTAACTTCTACGTGGGCTTGTCGGATAGCTGGCGAACAGACTATCGATCACGCGCGAGATTAAGATAACAGTGGAAAAAGCCGAAATCTCCGAGTTGTGAAAACGTCAGAAGCTGTTCCCAGTATTTAGCCAGAACTGGTATGCATTGGGCCGTACCCTCCTCCAACGTCGTTTATTGAAGTGCCATTTAAGTTAAGCGACACAGCTGTTGTCCGTAAGAAACTTTACAGTCTATGACACGAGCAAACTATGTGTTCGAAAAAAGAACCACAGCAGATGCCTGCAGCGGCAATTATAAGACCATCAACGTCAGCATATGCTTCTCCCATTACAATAGTGCCAAAGGAAGTTGGAATATTCAGGCTTTGTACCGATGATAAGACCTATTTCCTATGCCCGCATTGATAACATTATTAATGAAACAGGAGGATATCACTCGTTTTCAAGAATTGACCTTTGTAAAACATGTTGGCAGGTACCATTATTATTTGTTTTGAACACATATACACAGTTAACAGGAAAGGGAAAGCGAGGAGCAGGCTGGCAACTGCCACCGGAAGGGGCACGACGCCTGCCTACTCTTCTGAAGGGAGGTGACAGCAACACAGAAATGGAAGATAGGAAGGAGGGGAGGAAAGAGGAAAGGAAGAGCAACCGGACAAATCTAAAGACTAAAGTAGAACACAGTACAGATCACACACAGTAGGGCCGGTCACTGAAGGTCACGCTACTACAGAATGTTGAATAGAATAATTTCGACGCTACAAACGTGAACCTAAGTTAGGTAACTCTAGAAAGGGAAGCAGGGCGCGATGAGCCTGATCACGTTTAGACGCACAACTACTGAGGGATAAACATTCCTCGAGTGTCGCACACCGCTGGCGAAGGAGATGATAGTTTCTCACTAGCGACATGCGCTGCGCACTGAAAGCGGGACACTCAAGTATAAGGTACTGAAGTGTCTCGCAGCAGTCACAACACGTACACAATGGACTTGCCACATGTCCTTGTCTGTATAAGCGTTCGTGCACGTTCACGCAACCAACCCTCAGCTTGAGTAGTGCTCTAGCGCGACGAGGCAAGCCTCGACCGCGAACACGGGGCGGGAACGTTCCATTTGCTACACGCTGGTCTGGATGCTGCTTGAATAGGTGGTGACGAATCAGCAGACGAGCCTCATCAAGCTTGCACAACATTTCTGGGCAGTCACAGTTGTTATGAGTGCAAGTTGAAGCGAGCCGATCAGCCTGTTCATTTCCGGCGATTCTTACGTGTGAAGGTATCCATTGAGCAACCATTGAGCATTGAACAAGTGGACAATCAATCTCACTGCGTTGTAACCTGCCAAGAGCAGCACGGGAGTCCGTAAAGATGGCAACCTTCGATGTAGTTAACTCCTCTTGCACGTATTTCAATGCAACATTAATCGCTGCTAGGTCCGCAGTTGTTGACGAAATTGGATGAGGTATTTGAAAGATACGCCATACTTGAGTTGAAGGACAGAAAAAAGCTGCAGAGGCACCTTGACCGTCGTTGTGTACAGATCCATCTGTGAATACTTGAAGATAATCTGGAAACTTTTCGAATATGTGAGACTGAGCCAATTGGAATATTGTCAAAACAGGCATATCAGACTTTTTGTGCATGTCAGAGATTGTGAGGTAAATGGGGAATACGTGTTTCGTGATATCTTTTGGAGGCAGAGACGAATATGAAGCAGCGTGTTCAGAAATGGTAGTGATATTCATAAATAATGCCGCCATTTTTTCCATGCGAAGTAACGGGCGGTGAATGCGACGATCAACGAGCAATTGAAAATTATGTGCATGGTGCAGACGCTCAATATGATACAGAGCTCTCCGATCTACTTGCAGCCTCAGGTGTAACTGATGCGCTTCAGTTAGTAATGCAATAGATTGCGCCTCACGAGGTAATCCAACCACTAGCCGAAGGGCAACGCGATGATCTCGCTCCAGTTGGGCCGTCAAACTAGGTGGTATGTTCAAAACTGGTAATGCGTACACCATGCCTGAGAGTAGAGATGACTGGTGCACCTGGAGAGCCGTTGTTTGGTCGCAGCCAGCACCTCTAGCAGTCAAGGCGGCCACATACTTAAGAAGGGAGTGCGATTTGCGTAGTACAGATTTAACGGCCGGACGCCAAGAGATGCGATCAACCACAATTAAACCAAAATAACGGTGTTGTCGCACCCAGTTTATAGGTGTTTCGTCAAGATACAGTCGGCTCATTCTTCGACGAGTGCGTTGTTTAGGGCGATATCCTATTGCAGCCGACTTAGCAGGTGATATGAACAGGCCAACTTCACCCAAGTACTCCGAAGTAGCGTTTAGAGTTCTTTGCAAGCTTGCACGAAGCCGGACCAAGGTACGAAGGGCCGCTTATCTACAGAGCAACGTCATCTGTGTAGACAGCTATGCTCACAGGGCAGTCAGTGTCCCGAGGCAAACGACTTGGAAGCGCAGCGAGTACGGCATTAAACAAAAGCGGCGATAATACGCTGCCCTGTGGAATACCGCACTTCACATTTCCGTATTCACTAGTTACTCCTCCAACACGCACTTTCATCCGGCGCTCCGATAGAAAATTATGCACAATGTGGAGCAGACGACCCGAAATTCCCGTGGTTGCAAGGGCGAAAATAATCACCTCATGCGGAACTGAATCGAAATCTTCCTGTATGTCTAGGAAGAGTATGTAGGCGGAACGCTTGTTTCCTTTAGCAAATTCGAGCGCTGAGACAAGGTCTGATATGCTGTCCAGAGCTGAACGGCGGCGACGAAAGCCACTCAAAAGTAGCACTCCAGGAAGAGTACAAAAAATACACCACCTTTGTGACCCCATTTGCTTTATATGAATATAACAGGCTCCCATTTGGCTGTAAAACTGTGGAGCTTGGTTCCAGAAAATATTGAGCAGCGTGTTGGAACCTCGGACTGGTAAATGCTGCAACTTGCACGTCGACATTATTGTCTACTATCGAACGAAAGACGAACATGAGCTGCATTTATCGAAAGTTTTGAATGCTTTGGCAAAAGCAAAGTTGAAGATCAATTTTAGAAAGAGTTAGTTTTTCACGAGAACAGTGGTTTTTCTAGGAAGGACATTTGACGGTCACACAGAAAGTACGAAGGGCGAGTCAGGGCAGAGCATTAGAATTTTGACGAAACCTCGTGACGCTGTTTTAGAGGATTTTTCTTGGTCTAGCTGGACATTTCAGGGCATTCATAAAGGACTTTGCCACGAAAACGAGGTGTTTGACAGCACTAACACAAAATACGGCCCTTTCATTTGGTCCAAAGAGTGCGAACACATTTATCTGAACTAGTGAAGACAATATCGTCGCATCCTGCCTTAGTACTGCCAGACATCCATAAACGTTTTGAGTTGTGTGCTGACGCATCCCTCTATGGAACCGGCGCAGTCCTCCATCAATACCTGGTCCTCTATTACTATCCTCTATAACTAACTGGACGCCAGCTGAATGTAATTGGATATTACACATACACCTTTAGCTAATCGGAAACACGCTACAATACCACGAAAAAAGAGGCATTGGCTTTCATCATGGCATTGCGGTACTTTCGCCCTCACCTCGAAAGTCAACACTTTAACTTGTTTACGAAGAACCAAGCTTCAACTCATTTGCTGAACGTTACTCAACCGAAGGGGAGAATCGCTCGTTGGGTCAGCGAAATACAGCAGTTCGCCTTCGACATCGTTCACCGTCCGGGAAAGAAGCTCCCCGACGCGGACGCTTTATCAAGATTGCACACTCCGAAGACTGAAATAACTGAAAATCAGCATGTCGCAAATATGTCGGAAGACACAGAAGAGATTGTATTGAAGGATGGAAAGTTCGAGGTACCAGAAAGAAGTCGCTAGAAGATTTTGAAGCTTTATCACGACAACCCTGACTTGGGAGAGCACGATGGCTTTTGGAGGACATATATGAAAGTTCTGCAGTGGCTCACGTGGAAAAATATGAAAAATGATGTACACGATTATGTAAAGGCTTGCCATGATTGCCAAGTGAGAAAAGCAAAATATGGGCCTAAAGGAAAAAAGATGACCGTACCTGCAGTGTACCCCAATGTGCCATTTGAAGTGCACCTAGACTTTGCCGAGCCTAAAAAGATAGGGGAAGGAGTGCGTAAGGCGCAAGATTTTTTGGTTGCTATTGACCAACGTACACGAACAGCCGCTGCCAAACCAGGAAACGAAGGCTCCAACGCTGTCATTTCGCTTATGCAACGGAAAACGTTTAATAAAACTAAAGTCACTGTCACTGACAACGGTCCAGCATTCAGAAGCGAAATGCTAAGAGCTTGGGTAAAGGAAAAAGGGATGACCCTGGGATTCAGTAAACCATACCATTCTGAGGGTAGCGCTCTGGCTGGGTGATTGATCCGCGATTTGAAGACATACGTAACATTATATCCAAGCTTCCCTGGCGGTTGGAAAGGCGCTCTGGAAGCTGCTGTCCAGCACCACAACCACACCCATACGGCTGGCCTCGGTTGCACACCTCATTTTGCTGCCTGTGTAACCTGCCCATGGCTACCGGAGGATCATCTCCTGGGAACAGTGGGCAATTAAGGTAATTCTACAAGCCCGTGCCAAGACAAAAGAACGACGGCATCAGTACAAGCTATCAATGAACACGCTACGACTCCAAACATTGGCGTAAAATTACAGACATCGAACGTGGGCACTTAGTCCTTATACGCAAATGAATGAACGACTCGAAGTCTAAATTCACTGGCCCCTACATGGTGATCAAAACAATGAAGCAACTAGACACTCTGAAGGCCATTTATTACAATGCACCAGGGGAGAAGGTTGAATCCAGCGCTATCGGCAGTGCGATTCCATATTACCACAGGAGGGGAGAGAATCAAAGCCGTGGAGAGTGTGAAGTGCCTGAAGCGGAACCTCCGTGAAGATAAGAAAGATGACGATCGAGACTGGGGCTGCGGAAAGAGAAGAAGAAAAAGTTCAATAAAATGGTGGTCTGAACAGGCTGTCTTACTCTCATTTCTTTACAAATAATTATTACAATAAAAATCATGTTTATTTAATTAGCCCAGCAATAACCTTAAGGTATGTGTTCTAGTGAACACATACATTGGAAACCAAAAACAAAAAACTGCAGGGCAATATAAATTTGAAACACGCACATACAATGAATAAGAAGAACAGTCGCGAAGAGTATACCTAAAACAAAACGCAAGGTAAATACTCTAAATACAAAGGAGAAAGGAGGAGAAAGGCCGTTGAAAATTTTGCGAAACTATGACAAAACAACACAAAGCTCGGAAAAGAACAATTACAGAGACAAATGATAAATGTTATAATAATTATTCTCATTATTATTAGTGAAAAAGAAATCAAACAAGCCCACTCGGGGGTTTCGTCTCTCACGCTCAAAGTGCAGGAGCAGGAAACTGAGATCCAAGCTTTGAGAGCAGAAATGAACAAACAGGACGAATACAGTCGTCGCTCAAACCAAGAAACTCACGGCCTTGCTGCTACACGTGATGAACACTTGCGCGCAAGTGCGGCGAATCTTTGCAAAGAATTGAGCGTCAGACTTCGACACTTCAGGCATTCTTCCATCGATTACTGAGTAGAAAAGGCAATATTTCAGTCAATCTCATTAGGTTTGTCTCTGTACTCGTGAAGGAAACTTGGATGGCTTGTCCTCATGAACTGAATAACTTATGCAAATAAGGATTCCAGGCATTTTTTTTTTCAATGATAACCTAGCAGAAGCAAACATTGAACTGCTCTGGCTTGCCAGGAAGAAGGGAAAGAAAAATAATTATAAATATGTCTGAACCAAAGATAGAAATATGTTTGGACAGAAGGAGGAGGGTGCTTCTTTGATCTCTGCGGACCACGTCCATGATCTTCTGCGCTTAACATAACCGTGCATAGCGCCGTATCCTTCATTGCCAAGATCAAACATTTTAAATGGTATTCCACAGGGATCAATATTGGGACCTTTATTATTGAACGTATGCATTAATAATCTTCCTTCTATAACTTTCACACCGCAAATCATTATGTATGCAGACGATACAAACATATTTTTCTCAAATACATCGCTACCGCTCTTAGAAAAAAACGTTAACAATTACCTAAACCGTCTCTCTGATTTGTTTGATATAAATAACCTGCAACTAAACGTCAATAAAACAAAGTATGTTAAAATCACACATTCATGTATGATATTTTCACACATTCTGATGTACATACCATCATTTCTGAATATATATGTACACTCTTTGGTGATATCACAGTAATGTACCGCAGTAAAATATTACAAGAGGTAAAAACGTAAAAATTCTTGGGTGTTTGGTTTCAGAATGACATGGCATGGAATAGACATGTTCATAAATTAGGTGGAGAATTAGATAAAAGTGTTGGATGCATGTACAGAATTAGAGAAATTGTTCCTCTATGGCTAAAGAAAAGTTGTACAACATACTTTTTTTCTAAACTATCATACTGTGTACTGAACAACTTCTGTTAAAAAGTATAACATGTTGTTAGTGTTACAAAAGAAGGTATTAAGAATATTTGAGAACTACCATGGTAACCCCCGCAATCTTCCTACAGGCAATTTATTTATTAAACATGCAATGCTTCCAGTCACACAGATATGCTATTACAAGTTACTGCAACATATAAAAAAGAGTAAGCTATACGTCGCTACGCTGAGTCACAATATATCAAAGTACTCCCTGCGTCAATAGCAAAGAAGAATACCCCTGACTAGAACCAGCTACGGCCGACAAAGCTTAAATTTCCAGGTACCGCATTTGTTAAATAACATATCAGAGAAAGTTGATTTTCCAGACAAAGTTGACTTTCAGCATCCCACTTTAAACAATACGTCGTCATTTTTGTCGGAAAATCCCATTTCTTTTCCCTAACAGTGACTAACCAACATGGCTTTGTATCATAAACATGTCTATATATAATATTTTTCAGTGCTGCATGGGATGCTATGTTGTGTATGTGTATCTGCATATATGTTTCTAATGCGTGTGCATATCTATTCAGAAATGGTGATATGTACATCGGAATGTGTGAAAATATTATACATGGATGAATTGTGTGCTGTTTTTGTAGATATATATAATTCGGTTATGTAAAACTGCATGCTGAACATGTTTCCAGCCTCTCACAGGCATTGAGCCTTTAGCGCCTGCTCCACTTTCGCTGTAGAAAGAAATCAAATAAAGAAAGAAAAAAAAGAAAGCTACCTCATGACCCTGTGTGAAAATTTGGTTGAGTTTCAAGCATTTTATTATAATTTTTTCTTTCAATAGGCAGTTGCCACAATGCATTTTAACATCCGCAGTTTACGAAAGACTTGGGACACCTTTTGCTCTTACGTTCACAAGGTTTTTTCAATAAGTGGCCGTTTTTGTTCTTACCGAAATAAATAAACCCTCAGCTGAGACTGACCTGTTCACTGTGTCGGGATTCGTTTGCTTTCGGCTCACTCAATGCGCTCAAACAGGGGCGGAGATTGCAATATTTGTACAAGATATTCGGAGTGTGGAGCAAGTAGCGACAAATTTTTCTAGCGCCGAATCTGCGGCACGGAAGCTTTCAAGCCATTTCAGCCATATTTCACGCTTGGCAACATACGCACCATCTTCAAGTAAAGCCACCTCTTTCCTAATGAGCTGGAGACCTACTTACAGAGGACTTCGTTACATCCTAACATACGTTTCTTAGGCGATCTTAATACAGACATCCTCAATCCCGCAGGAATAATCCCACAGCACCCTGATACCTTCGGCATGTGATTATTTGGATATCGTTGCAAAATGCGGCCTTGAAAGTATTATTTACATGCCAACTAAGGTATGATTACTTCTTTTAATTAAGGAAGATGTTTCATTGATCATTTCCACATCCGCACGGAGATTCCTTCAGTTCACGGGGCAGTGCTAACGCGAACCGTTGCTCATCATTACTTTAGAGCTTGTCAGTTGTACTTTCATTCATCGGAATTATCATGTTCTAGGCCAAACACTTGCCATGCTGTTATAGATACTGCTAATTTTGATGCTCTGTTCGGCTTGGTCGACTGCTCAGGTGCTCAGGTCTGCTTTAAACCACGGATACGTCCGAATTAGGCGCTCAATTTTCGCGTTCAATGAACATTATTTACAAAGTCACTCAAAGTGAAATTTACGTTCACCAACGCTGCTCGAATCGACCCTGGATGAACAGTAGGATATTATCCGCTATCAAAAGGAAAAAAAGAAGAAAAGAAGGCCAACTATGGCAACGCTGCAGAGATACGCACACTCATCGCATTCTGCGTTCAAAACTGAACAAAAGATTCTTGAGATAACGTAAATGTCCACATTCGCGCGGCCAAGCGTTCGCACAAGTCAAACCACTTTTCTCAATCTCGTAATAATCTTAAGAAAATGTGGTCTGTGATAAACGAATTGAGACGTTTGTCTTCAAATCCGGTTAATGATATTCACAATGATATTGATTTAGATTTATGAGCAATCGTTAACAACTTTAACCAACTCTTTGCCCAGCGTCTAAGCGATCGTGCTACGCTGCTTGCATTATTACTCCGCTAATCGAGCCCGCTTTCCTTCTCACTATCACGGCAAAAGAGCTTTACTGTGTACTAGTCAGTTTCGGCTGACATCAATCACCAGGAATCGATCAAATTTGTATGTTCGATCTTTACACGAACTTCGGGCGCTGATGAACATCTTGTGAGAAATCGTAAACGGCATAATTACGAGCGGTAGCATTCGTACGCAGTTAAAAGCAGCCGCGGTTCGGCTACTTCTTAAAGGTGATGATAGTGAACGTGTGCATAATTAGCGCCTCATTTTCATCTTGTCTAGTTTAGCAAAAGTTCTTAAAAACACATATTCTTAGTGTTTAATAGCTTTATTTTACATCAGCAGGGTTTTCCGAATGTCAGTACGGTTTTATTGAAAAATAAAGGGCTCTCATGCGTCGTTAGAAAAAATCAGTGACCGTTTCTTCTCTTCATTTGAGAGCAAACTGGTACCTTGTGCACTTTGTCTTAGATGTCGCAAAAGCGCTCGACATGGAGTTCCAGACTAGAGTACAAGACAAGCTTTACAATTTAGGTTGTCGTGTTCCTTCTTTTTTTCGGCTGTTGCACATCCTTACGGATCGTTCCCAGGTTGTTTCAATTTCCAACTTTTCCAGCTTCCACGTTTTTCTGAAGGTCGGAGTGCCACAAGGTTCCATACTGTCTCCCTTACTTTTTTAACGTTTACGTTAATGCCATGTGCAACGCGCTGTCCACTTCCAAACTGTTTCACTATGCGGATGATACTGCACTTCTTGCCACAAACGTGAAATTTTCAGATGCATTCTCAGTGCTTGAGAATGACATTGGAAGAGTAATGAACTGGTTTGATACGAATCTAGCTTACATTAACCACTCTAAATCAAGGTTGGTTTGCTTTGATATCCCACTCAATAGTGTCTCTCTTTTTTACTTGAGAACGCTCAGGTATAGTGTTGACTGCTCGAACTCCCGGCCCTTTTCCGTAGAATAGCTTTTGGGCGCGTGGGGAACGGTTGACTGTGGCCAACGTGCCATAAAGTCACTTTTGAACTTTTTTCTACGTGAGTCTGGTTTAGACGATCAGCACTAGAACCTGTGAAACGTGCAGTCAGTGCGAAATGTGTTTGCGCGATAACTTTTTGCGTAGACAAGATTACTCTTGCGTGTATTGCGTCTACAGTGCGCATCCGCATATTGGACAACGTGTATATAGTAGCTCATTGTACCATAGAATAATCACCCGCCACCTACCATTCCATGTATTTCCCGCTTCCCGTTTCCCCAGTGAAGAGTAGCAGGCTAGAGACACGCTCTCCAAGCCGATTTCTCCTCCTCCTGCTACTTTATTTGCACACGTCTGGATGTGTGGTTTGTTCCTGTCCTCCAATAAATTCTTCTGATTCAGTAAAGTATTTGAGCATATAGTTTCATGCGGGCCTTCTTTTTTCGAATTGAGTATTTTACATATGGGGCAAACTCCGTAAAATGCTTATTGTATCGCATCAAAGTGCTTTTACCTCTGTGCGTTAGGGAACGTTTGGTTCACACGTTAGCCTATAGTGTACGTACTCAGGTATGGAATAAGATTTGCTTATTGTTCTGGTATTTGGTATCAGCATGTAAATGGGTTATTAACATGCACGTTAAAAGCTGTTATTTATAGCGTATGCGACCCATAATATGTCAACCTTTCCAGATGCTGGGATTGCCGAATTTACGAAAACCTTTTGTTCAAACAGTGGTACTGAAACATTTCTGGACCAATACGTTTACAGTCCCTACTGTGTTTTGCCGTTTTTTTACGTCATACACCCGCTTTTTCAGTTCCTCACACACGTACCAGATTTGCTAGATATACTCGAGCCAGTTATGGTCCCGACATATTCAATGCTATTTCCTCCAGAATTATTTCTTCGAAATCTACATGTGATATTAGCAAAAATTGTACGGATTATACATGCAATGATTATAGCTCTCATATTTTCTTATCTACGTCATTATGGAACGTGTCCTTGGTTTCTACCCGTTTTCGTGCCTTGTATATTATCGTCCGCAAATAGCATTCAGTGTCACTCATTTTTTTTTCATTAAATAGTGAGCTTTTGCAGCTGAGCCTTGCTGCTGGCTGTCTGGTTCTGTGTGACAAGCCACTGTGGTGACTTAGGCGAATATTATTTCTGTATTTTTGCTTGCAAGAGTTGTTAGTGCAGTTATTATTATCATCATCATCATCATCATCATTATTATTATTTCTGCCCGCTCCTGCACGCGACACAGGACAAAATATCAGCCGTATTCTCTTCATGTAGTCGTCAATGATGAAGCACCTAGGCGCCTAAATAGGACCAATGGGCCTGTTCAAGCCGTCCCTGGGGTGCTACATTACGACTTGCTTCACCCTTCCGAGATAAACGCCAAGAATCATAGTCGTCTGTAATTTGGACATCGTACCTACTTTCTTTTTTAATTTCCAAAACTTGACTTTGCAATGAAATGTCCTCTTCATACATTTTTCAACCGCACTACAACGTCATTCGCAGTGACGATTTACTGCCATTCAAACTTCCCCGAGATGTGTTCAACGCAACGGCATAAAAAATCTACAGCAGTCACTTTGGCTAGAAATCAGCCTAACGCGTTTTTAAAAATTGTTAATTGGATATTTCTATGTGCCACCGATTATTTTTCCTGTTTGTTTCGTGAGGTCATCTCTTCCATTGAAAGTGTAATATGTTCCATCAACGAGCACAGAGTAATCCTTTTTGGTGCTTTTAATACACCTGGAATTTACTGGCACAGGCTTAGGGGCACTCATTACAATAATTAAATAGAGAGGAAATGCAACGTTTTATTGGACTTTCTATGCTTCAGCAGATCACTTGACAACCAATTCCTTTGGTAACATCTTTTACGTTTGACATTTGAATGTTCTAACTATATAAATGTCACTCGTTCTGATATTTCCCTTGAGCGTCCTGATAAGTTTCATGCATCACTAAAGATAACTACCGCTCTGTCAGCTCTGAGGCAGATCTCCTCCAGTGGCATAAATGAATCCTCTCGCTTTGCTTACAAGAGTGGTGATTATCTGGTTTCTAAGATTTCTTGTCCACCATAGACTGGTGACTGGTCACAGATTAAAAAGCTAAGTTGATGACTAGGTAGATCAGTTGACGGAGCTTGCTTTGAGCACTATGCACTTATGCATTCCTTACTACAGACCTAAACGCTATGAATATCCTCACTGGTTCCATTCCGAGCTTAGGACTGCCATAAAGCATAAAGGTTGCGTGCATCGAGAATCCAGAACTCCTGTACCTAATGAGTGGAGAGAAGAATTCTGCTTTTTTCCTGGCTCCATGCAAACTCCCCTATAAGCGGGATCAGGACTCATGTACTGCGTTCTTGGAAAAGAGAGCCTCCGATCGGCAGGCGCAATTTTGGATGCATATCCGCTAGGGCCCTAGTAAACGGGGACAGTGTTTTCGCCTGCGCGACTCTAACAAAGAAGTGCAAGCAGTCACGTAATGTTTAGCTGGCCATTTCTCATCCTTATATAATGCTTCAGGTTTCAACGATTGTGTCAGTCATGAGCACACGACGTTTCCTAGCTATATTGCTGCGTTTGATGAAAAGCTGATCAGCGAATGCCTTAAGCACGCGGAGCCTTCCCTATCCCTGCGGTCCTGATGGCATTCACTCCGCCATTCTATATCCTTACGTCAGTACATCTGCACCAGCCATCGACATCTAATATTTAAGAAGTACGAATATTTCCACTTTCCCTTACATGCGGGAAAGCTGCTCCTGTTTTTCCTGCAAATCCAATGTCTCGATTAATCGCCCTACTTCTATTCTCTTTACCACGTCTATGATTCTTGAGCCTGCTCCTCACAACGCATTTCCTTTTACTCACGCATTTACTCACTCACGGCAAGGATTTCTCACCGGCAATTTCGCAAATCTCGTGTTTCGTGACACTGATCTCTGTTCCATTATTTCAAAGTGGGAAATTCACACCATTTACTGAGACGTCAGCCAAGCTTTTGACTTAGTCAGCCACTCACTGCTTCTGATCAAGCTTGCACAGTTTGGTGTTGACTCGTGTCTTACGCTGTACTCTTCTTCATAGATAATGTTCTGTTAATGCCAATAGCCAAACGTCTTCTTACATGGCAAATAGCGGCGTCCTTGAAGGGTCCGTATTAGGGTCATTCCTTTTCTTAAAATTTCGTTACTGAGATTCTTTCCGCTATTCATTATTCTGCATTCCTTGTATAAGCTTATGACACCAATATTTTAAAAGAAATTTATACTACCAATGACTGTCGCATCGTGCAGTCTGACCTGTTGTCTTTTTTCATATGGCGCAAGGCGGCTAATAACCTCACCATGACTGCTGCTAAAACCAAAGTCAGGGTTTTCACACGCAAAACAGCGCGTATTTCGTTTTCTCGTTCTGTAGATTCTGTACTATTGTGTAAGGTTTGTCAGGGGGACGTTCCTGGTGTAGTTTTTGAAATAACTTTATGTTTTCCAGCTAACTTTAAGCGCGTTGCAATGCGGTGTATGCGCTCTCGCGGCTCCGTTTTCTGATCATCAAGAAATTCAATTATCCTATACCGTTCCGCAAGCTGTACATTATGATCTGTCTTCCTCTACTCGAATACGCGTCGGTCGTCTGAAATGGCATTTCTGCATCCCACAGTGACACTATAGATCGTGCCCAGAAAAAAATTTCTAAGGATATGTCATCACCGCTTTGCTAACACGGTCACTAGGCCTTGTTCTAGCACTATTGTATTATTCTCATTGCCCTTAATTCGCTGCCGACGTAATCGCGGTCGCAATGTCTTTCTTTTCAACTTCCTTCACGGTATCATCACCTGCCCCGAACTCATCAGTTGTATCAAGTTTTGTATTCCGTGCAAGATCACCAGAGAACGTAGACCTTTCCCTCTTCCTCCCTCTCATCACCAAGACTGTAGTGTCCACAGAATACAGAGTGATTATACCACTTATTTTCGTGATCTTCAGATTTTTCATAACACGCTTTCATTGATCCTTTTAGAGCTTTGCAATGGGGGTGAAATGCGGAAACGCCCGTGTACATAGATTCGCACGCACGTTAAAGAACCCCAGGTATTCCAAATTTCCGGAGTCCCACACTACGGCGTGCCACATAAACAGGTCGTGGTTTTAGCACGTAAAACCCCACAATTTCATTTTTTCGAGTTTTGCGTTTTTCTCTCATAGTTTCACATATCGCTCAACAGCCCTGCTACTCGTTTTCCTCTTGTATTCACCCTGCGCCTTGCTTTGTGAACACCCTTCTTTTTCAGATTTTTCCTTTTATTCATTGTTTATTTTCACTTAAAGGGAAGCTGAAAGGTTTTTTAGAAAAAATGAGTGAACATCTGTACATAATGGTCTTCAACCCTCCGAATTCGAATATCGTATCGAAATTGAGCGAAAGAAAGCGCAAATATATTTTATTTCGACGAAATGTGCACCAGCGGACACGCCCAGCTCGCGCGTCTCGTTTCCGCCTGTGATTGGTCGGGCGCCTCGTGACGTCAACACTAGTAACCGACCGCTGCCGCTACACATGAAGCGCGGTGCCAGGTAGTTTGGTGCTGTTTTTCTGAGACGGTAATGGAAAATTGAGAGAGACTGCGTTTTTCTGAGGAGTTCGGCGTTACTCCCTACATGTATGAGCCGATTGCGAAGAGCCGGCCTCTCGAAGAAGCAAACGATGCTGGTGCGAGCTGTGCTTTCGACGCGAACGAAAGCAAAGTCTTGGGATCTCCTCGTGTTGGAAATGCTCTTTGGTGAGTGTGTTTTTTGCAAAGCGATCTAGTGATCTCGCCGATCTTTCGCCGATCTAGTGAGCTCGTTTCCGGTCAAACAACTGTAGTGTTGTGTTCCTGCATGCCTCCTCGTGGAACGTAAACGGGGATGCGATCGTCGGCAATTGTGCGCTGTCCAAAGCTATCGGCAATCTACAAAGACGGTTTAAACGCGTGAAAAGCTTCCCGGTTCATGCAGTACGTGTAGTGACCTTCATCTGTTGACTACCACGTTGACTACCACTCACGTTGATTACCCCTCACGTTGACTACCACGCACGTTGACTACCACTCTACATACACGCAGACGCACCAACAAAGGAATGCAGGGTCGATCGAAGCAGATTACGATGGCACGCACGCAGAAACAAGCGCGGTCAGCCATGGTCGCGGACGCTGCGAAGGAACGAAACACTAGAGTTGACGTCACAACACCGCGGTTTCCGGTCTCCGCTCGCATCGTCAGCGTCAGCAGCAGCGCGCGGCATTCGACGGGGGGCGGAGCTACAGCGCAATTTCAACCGACGATTACGTCGCTCCTAATTGAAAAAAAAAAACCCAAATTTTACCTACATGGTTTATAAGGTTCCCGCATCCGTATATGAGCGTCTTATTGAATTCGACAGACTCTTCAGCTTCCCTTTAAACTTCCCTGCCGTTTGTTTTCTTTTCATTGTATGGCTGCGCCAGCAGCTCAATGTCGTGGTTATTCCTGGGCACGGTAATTAATTGATTATTGTTATTATTATTATTGTTGTTGTTGTTAATACTCAGCTACTCATATCAAAGCATCATTGCATTGTGTTATAAGATGGAAGAGAAATGCTACTTGTCCAGTTCTATTCGATATTCTAGAGAACAAAAAGGAAGTCATTGACGCAGCCCTTGACAACGAAGCGGCTGGACGAAAACTTCCATTTTCCTTTGATCCAGCGCCGCCCACGCTTTCGCGTTTTGGTAGTTTCTTATCGCGTAGTGCTGCGCTGATTTTGCTGGCTCTCGAAACTCCCACAAACTGCGAGTAGCAGAGAATGCCACGCTCAAGTGATGTCACCGGACTCCCGAACAATCCGGGTCACTTCACCTAGAGCAGCTGCAGTGGCGAACCAAGCGCCGTCTTGGCCGGGTTTCTCTAGCCTGCGCGTTTGCGCTTTGTGAAAATGAACGTACCGTGCCCTGTCAGCACCATTTGCATACGTCATCGCCAGGGTGATGATGATGTATGCAGAGACCCGCTGTTTGCCCTGTGGCGGTAGACTTGAATTGCGCCTAAGGCACGAGGACCTTTAAGACCTTTGAACTACTATAAAGATAACATAAATGTAAAGCATAACATAAAGGTTGCGCGCACCGAAAATCCAGAAGTCCTCTGCCTAATGAGTGGAGAGAAGTATTGTGCTTTTTTTAGGACTCTCTGCAAACTCCTCTATAAGCGATGTCACCGCTCATATACTGCATTCTTGGAAAATAGCCCCTCCAACCCGCAGGTGCAATTTTTGAAGTATATCCGCAAGTGCTCTGCTAAACGTGGAGAGTGTTTTCGCCTGCTCGACTCTAGTGGAGTAGAAGTTCAAGTAGACGCGGAATGTTTTGCTGCCCATTTCTCAACCTCATATAAAGCTTCAGGTTTGAACACTTGTGTCAGTCAGGAGCACACGGCGCTTGCTAGATCTGCTGCTGTGTTTGATGAAAAACTTATCAGCGAATGCCTTAAGCACTTGAAGCCTTCCCGAATATCCTGCGACCCTGATGGCCTCCGCTCCGCAATTTTAAATACTTACCTCCCTGCATTTGCGCTGGTGTTGGCATCTACATTTAAGAAGTACGAATATTTCCACTTTCGCTCGCATGTGGAGCATTTATCGTGTTTTTCATGCAAAATTGATGTCTCGATATATTGCCTTATTTCCCTTCCCTTTCCCGTGTCTAAGATTCTTGAGCTTGCACGTCACAACATATTTTCTTTTACTATGAAGAACTCATTTGTACAGAATCGGCGTGGATTTCTAACCGGACGTTCCACTATCATCTCGCAAGTTTCATGACCGGCGGGGTTAGTTCAATTAAGGCAAGGTGATGCCATTTACTGTCTCTTGAGCAAAGCTTTTGATGTAGTCAGGCACTCACTGCTTCTGATTAAGCTTTCGCACTGTGGTGTTGGCTCGTGAATAAATCTCTTGCGCAGTTACCTTATGGATAGGTCATGCTATGCTAAAGTTAATGGTCAAGCGTTTTATTTTTATAGGACAATTAGCGGTGTCCCTCAAGGATCAGTTTCATGGCGACTCCTTTTTATTTATTTATTTATTTATTTATTTATTTATTTATTTATTTATTTATTTATTTATTTATTTATTTATTTATTTATTTCAAGTACTGCAGCCCTATTCAACGCTATTGGAGGAATGGAGCACACCAAATGCAAGAAACAGACAAAAAAGTAGCTGAACATAACATACACCAGTGCTTCTACAAAGTCTCACAGCACCAATTCACGAACAGAACTGCGTAACTCGCTCCAGCATTCGACGGCTGCTGGGAAATATGTATGTTTGAACAATTTAGTGCACGGAAAGAAAGAACTGTGTCAACACCTAGTTGGAAAAGCACTGGCATGCGTGATGTAATCATCTGCGGATAGTCGACTAGACGAGCGAACAATTGAATGTAATAGCTACAAAGAATTTATATGTAGCCTTGCGCGTAGAACAGATAAATTCAAAAGAATTCATTGTGGACAATGACGAAAAGTCATGATCGTAGCGATGACAAATGAAATGAACAGCCTTCCTTTGTACCGATTAAATTTTGTTATTGTAGCACACTTCATATGGGTTCCAGACGCATGAAGAGTAGTCTAATGCATGGCGAATGAATGGGCTATATATTAGTAATTAAGTGTATTTTCGCGACTTAGATAACGTTCTTAAGTAGCCTCATTTTCGTAGTGCCTTAAATGTAATGGGGTCGACGTGACCACTGCATGTTGTGTGCGAAGATAATTCCAAGGTGTTTTTACACCTGTGCCCGGGGAACTATTGTGGCGTTTAAAACGTATGCATGTTGGGAAGAAAAATGACTGTTCGCAAATGACATTACTACGGTTATCTTAAAGTTAATGTGCATCTGCCAATCCGTACACCATGTGCAAGATCTGGTAAAAGAATCCTGAAGTAAGGTGTGAACCCTAGTAGAAGAAATTGCCTGGTATGGGTTGTTGTTGTTGTCCTACGTGGCCGTGGCACATACCCACAGTGGGGGATTGGCCAAGAATCGGGCGGTTTAATTAGGTGCCTAAAAATAATAATGATAACAAGGGAGTTAACAATTTGGGCGTGTGAGCTTAAAAGTAAACGTTTTGTGTCTGGAGAAAAAAAAAAGATAATCAGATGAAAACCGGGTATAAGAAAATAATAATAATAATAACAATAATAATTAATAATAGATAAGAAATAAAAGAAAGCTATGGTAGGGAGGGAGAACGATCAATCTAACATGGAAAACGATTGGTTTCAATTAGGTAATTTTGGATCGCCAAGCAAACATTTCTGTGGCTGAACCCAACAATGGAGGCTCCAAAAGATAGGATCACAGGCACTGATAAAGTTAGACCAATAGAGCGAAGCGGCATTTCGAGTAGTCGTTTTCTTATAATAGAAAAACGTCTGCAAGACAACAAGAAATGGTCGATTGTCTCCGCTTCGCCACAGAATGAGCATAATGGTGAGGGGACCAGACCAGACCTGTGGAGGTAGAAGTTCAATGCAGGTATACGGCAGCGCAGCTTCGTGATGGACACTTCAATTTTCCGTGTTCGGCAAAAATCTCTGTTCCAAGGGTGCAGGAGATGTCCGTAATCCTCAGAGTTAGTAATTGCGGAGCCTGATACGGAATGTATAATGATACTCCTGCGAAATCTAGCTGCAGTAACATAAGCAGTCAAAGGGCAGCAAGGAAGAATCGGGCCACTTATCGATGCCTTGGCTAGAGAGTCTGCAATTTCATTAATGATTAGTCCTTTATGGCCAGGCACCCAAATCAAACGCACGCTTCTCAAGTAACCAGGTACCAATGATTGAAATGTCCTCATCACGCGAGAATCACTAGAAGCAGTGAGGGATGAGCACAATGATAAAGAATCAGTGACTATCACGGCTGACGTAATTGATGGTCCTAATTTGCGTAATGCCAGCACCACGGCCATGAATTCAGCTAAAAAAATCGGTATGAAATCTGGCAGCCAAAGAGAAAATGTCCAATCGAGAATCGGGGAAAATATTCCTACACCTGACTTTTCTTCACATTGTGAAGCATCTGTAGCAATGACAACGTTTGTTTGAAGGTTTCTCAGGTGATCTTGTAATATACCGTCTAGAATACGGTGTGGAAGTAATTTTGCATTATTAGGAAAGATTTCATCAAATTGAATATCCGTTGCAACAGCTCTGTCGGTAATAGGAAGTACATCGCATATGCGCACGCCCAAAGAGGCAAGTAATTTTTGCACGAATATAATTTGCGGATTATGTAGTCGCGGCCAGATGACACCGAAAAACAACGCAGGTTGTGAAATAAAGATTATTTGGGGATGACGCAGTGGTGATTCGTAAATCCTTAAGAACGTCTGCACCGTCAAAAGCCGGAACCTGCACGAAAGTGGCGGAACACGGGATTCTAGATAAAGAATAGAATTTGCAACAAATTTAGGAAGACCTAAACACAGACGTAATGCTTCTCTTTCTAAGAGGATTAGAGGACGGGACATGTAGGCTGGAGCTCCAGAGAAGAGCACGCAACCAAATTCTAATACAGGGCGAACGTACATACGATATATCATTAGGAGTGTATCTCTTCTCAATCCAATTCGACGACTGCTCAGCCTACGCAATATGCCAATTGCACGGGTACCTTTCCCAGTCAACAGATCTATGTGTGAGCGCCAGTTGAGAGAGGCGTTATAAATAATTCCGAGGTATTTAACAGATTCCACCTTTGGTATGTCTTGAAGGTGGTAAGACAATGAAATGTGCACTATGTCACGTATCGGAAAAACGAGAACAGCACATTTGCTGGCATTCAGTGTGAAGTGACTAGCATCTAACCACCTCTCCAGATCATAAAGGTAAGTTTGCAGTCGTTGGTATAGCGTGTGGATGTCGTTTGCAGATGCAAAAAACGCAATATCGTCTGCATAAACATAAGTAGTTATTTCTTGATGACAAGGTAGTGTGCTCATGAGAATATTAAAAAGTACCGGGGAAAGCACTGAGCCTTGCGGTACGCCTCTCGTTTGTTTGTGTTTAGAAGAAGAAACGCCGCTTTCGTAGCAATAGAATTCTCTTTCACCTAAGAATGACTGAATCCACGCTACTATATACCCAGGAACACCACAGGAAGTTAACCGATTGATCAATATAGTGTGCTCCACAGTGTCGTATGCTTTAGCGATATCGAGCGTCACTAAGGCAGCGTATTGCTTATGACATCGAGCGAGTTGTATTCGGCTTTCTAAGTCGACGTGGGCATGCCAGATGGAGCAGCCGGCCCTGAAACCAATCTGACAGGGACTAAGAATGGAATTATCATTAATAAATTTCATGATGCGACGGTGAAGAAGCCTCTCAATAAATTTTACTACGTTTGATGTAAGCGCAATGGGCCTAATGTTCTCCAATACATACCTTCCTTCTTGTTTCTTAAGCATCAATATTACCTTGGCAAGCTTCCAGTGCAACGGAATCCAAGCATATTTAATTGAATAATTCACCAGGTCTAAAAGAACGTTAGGTGATTCCTGTAACAATATTTTTAACATTGCATTTGTGACGCCATCAGGGCCAGGGGCAGAATTCGGTAAACATAGTGCAGTCTCATTTAGTTCAGCTAAGGAAATTGGAGTAAAGCCATCCCAAGGACCTAATGTAGAATGAATAGCCGGAAGCCTGGCCGTAAATCGATTTTCTAAGCCTTCGGCAATCTCTTCTAGGGAGGCGCTCAGTTCCTGCGGGGTCAAAACAATTGAATCTAATGTTAAGGGTGTTGGTAGCACCTTTCTAGCACGAAGGAATGCAAATAAAGCACGCTTATTTTTTGAATTAGATAGATAATCGTAATGTCTAATATCGTATTCCTCTTTGGCTCTATTAACAGTACGCTTAAATACACCAGCATGAAACTGATAATTTTTCCAATTTGTCGGGCACTGAATATGCAGAAGCATTTTCCAAGCGGCTTTTCTTTTTCTATAGTCCCGCGTACACTCATTATTCCACCAACGACAAGCGGTGCCTTTAGCCGAAGGGATGACAAATTCAGCGTGCTTCCGGGAATCCTCTAGAATTGAGCAAATGGTTGAAGCGATTTCCTTATCATTGGCATTGGCAAGTTTCGAAACGGCAGAACGCAAGAAAGTCTTAAATTTCGTATGGTCCATAAATGGGCATGCCTGGTATTCTAAAGATGTTATTGGACAATTGATTTTAAATGACACAGGAAGATGATCACTGTTGGTTGCTGATTCAACCGCTACCCACGACAAAACCTTGATACCAGCGCTACAAAATGTCAAATCTAACACTGAACGGAAGGGTCCTCTAACAAACGTTACTTGTCCTGTGTTCTGACATGAAAGGTGGCTATCAATCGTCCACTCCCATAGTCGCTTACCGCACACATCTGTTTTTTGCCCCCACGACACGTGATGCGAATTGAAATCCCCTACAAACAAAATTTCTTTTCTACAGGCAGCCACAGCCCTATCAAGTTGACGTGTACTTTGCACGCCGCTGGGGAAATAAGCATTTATAATTGAAAATGGATGCTATCCTGGGAGGCATAAATCTATGGCCAAAATTTCACAGTCGCAGTCCATGATTTGAAAAGAAATTTTTGCCTTGTGACAAATTTTACTGGAAACAAGTATCATTAATCCTCCACCTCGCGAGTCTCTATCTAATCGGAAGGACCGAAAACCTTTTAAATGAAAATTTTTCTCTGGTGAAAGCCATGTTTCCTGAAGAAGTAAGATATCTGGATTGAATTGAATAGATAGGCAAGATAAATCTGTTGAAGCTGAAAATATAGAACGACAGTTCCACTGCAGCACTTTCAACTGTCCAATGGTGTAGAACGCACAGCAGCGGCAACTGCCGCCTTTAGAATACTTTCTGTAAGCACAGGAGTTGGTTGACTCTTTTTTGATTTTGGTTTCATAGTTTTTGAAATTGGGGACCCCATACGTTTGGGAGCTCGAGTGTCAAGTTCCATGTCTGTGGCAATAACAGTGTCTGAATAAGAGGGCTCATCCTCGCGTGTTTGGACTACCGAAGTAGTGTCTGTGGAATATTCTGCAACTGTGGAAAGCGTCTGTACCTCGTTGCTAGGCGTTCGAGGTGTGGCGTTAGATACTGGGCACTGCATTGGTGTCTTATTGGACTGCAATATTTGCATCATGTGGCTGGAAATGATTTGTGCTAAGCAATCAGAGAGACTGGATATCAATTTGTCCATAGCTTTAGCCATTGCTTTTTCCACAGCAGAGTCAATTGCTTCTGAGAGGTTAAGATCCATGCTTGGAGTGTTGCGCGCTGTAACACCAGAGTATCCGAAGGCCCTGTCTTTGATAACTGAAATTGCATCTCTTCGGGAGCAACGACGGCGGTCGATTATTTCAAGAATTTGTATTTCTTGAGCGCGAGCTGAACAGTTCGAATAGTCTGCTGGGTGTTCTCCCCCACAGAGGCAGCTCTTTTGAGATTGAGTAGAGCATTCACTTGAAGAATGACCATCCCCACAGGTGCGGCAACGCAAGCTAGACTTACATCCTCCTGCGCTGTGCCCGAATCTCCAACAATTCTTACACTGGATTGGACGTCACGCAAGCGGCTCTACACGGAACACAAGAGGCCACACCTTTATTTCAGATGGACATGATGTGCCCACAAACGTTGCAATAACAGATTCTGTCGGAACCCTCTCGTTATTGGCCAGTCGATTGCAACGGTAGATGGCAATGACGCCTGCTGCGGATAGCTTGTCCAGGGTTTCAGTAGGACTTAATCGGGAGTCTACGCCCCGTACAAGACCCTTGGTGCACGCAAGGTGAGGCGGAATAAAAGCACTCACCGGGGTGGAAGCGAATGAAGTGCATTTCAAGAGGTCTTCTACACAGGTCTGGTCGGGTGAACGACACACTATACCTCCCCGTCCGAACGCTCGCACATCAGTGATGGTCTGGAAGTGGTTGGACGTGGCCTTAAGTGCCTTCTGGACAGCCTGTGGATTCGTGATCCTGATGGAACCTCCATTGGTAGGCACAAGCGCCACAGGAATGGTGCTGACGCCACTGCGAAAAAATAAATCTATGGGCAATTCATTAGGTGGCAGGGATGCTGACCAGGCGGATCGCGCCTGGCCAGGAGAACTGGTCGACATCAGCTCAAGACGGCTGACGCAAGGAATGCCAATCAACCAGGAACTAAAATGTGGTTATCGAGACACCTTAAACCACCCGATACTCAGCCAAAACACCACTGCAGGTCAACGAAACGGTCGCTCTGTCGAGGCCAGCAGGGACCAGGGACAACCGAAGGTCTCGAACGCTGGCTGATGATCCGTAACGGCTGAAGACCCGAGAGCAAACTTCTTCCGTACGCAAGCAGCTTGGGACCTCGGTATAAAGACGAAGTTTTGGCTTAATATTGCAGGAAGGTCATTTATAAGTATTCAAAATAACAAAGTTCCTAGAATACATCCCCGCGGAACACCTGATGTTACATTTACAGTTGAGGATGAAGTGTAATAAACGAAATGGCTAGAGTGCGAGAGTTAAGAAAGCTAGCTATCCAGTCGATCAGTCGTGGGTTATTTAAATCTACGTTTAGTTTACTTAGTAGCTTGTTGTGTATAGCCGCGTTGAAAGCTTTGGAAATTTATATAAATAACGCATGAATTTGATTGCCAGTATCAATGTTGTTAGTAATGTCATGTGAAAATTCCACCATTTGTGCTTTTATGCTGAAGCCACGACGAAGTTCACGCTTTTGTTAGAGAGAAGGTTATTCGATTCCAGGTATTCTGTTATACGCTTTTTTATGACATGCTCCAGTAGCTTACCGGAATTAGAGGTTAGCGATGTAGGTCGATAGCTCGAAAAAAGAATGTTGGTCGCCATATTTATGCAGAGGCAGGCCTTTAGCTTCCAGGACTAGGGGACGGTGCGTGAGGTCAGAAATGTGTAAAAAAATACCGTCAAGTAAAGCGAACACCAGAGAGAGCGTCGTACCAGAAGTCTGTTCGGTATATTGTCAGAGCCAGTGCTCTTCGTTGTGTCTAACTTGAGTATCGAGTTTACGTTACCGTTTTCACTGATTAACACATTGCCGAGAGAGAGCTCAGGATTAGTACTTGTGAATAGCGGGAAGTAAATGTTGTCATGCGTGAACACTGTTCGGAAGTAGAAATTAAACGCATTAGCTATTTCAGTGAGGTCTAAAATAGGGTGCCATCTAATATAAAGGAAACTGTAGAGATTTAGGTGGTATGATAGGAGCCCAGAATTCGCGCAAGCTACAGTGTAATAGTCCTGGCAGTTCAACTTGAAAAGAAGACTATTTAGCTTCTTGAATTTTCATACGCAGTTCTTCCTTAGCAGTGCTAAATCGAACGATACTGTCTGGATTACGTGCCTTTTTGATTCGGCGCAGACAACGAACACGACGTGATCTTTGCAGTATTCTGCGATTCACCCATAGAATTTTAGGATTGCTCTTCTTAGTCTCGAGGGGAACAAAATTAGCAATGCATAGTTTTACGATGTGGTCAAGTGTCAACGTTATCATGTAGACCAAATGTTTAGAAGGAATCAATGTTAGAAACTAAATTATCTGTTATAGAAATGTCATCAGCATTAATGAAGTCAAATAACTGTACAATATTATACTGCAGTTTAATCAATGAATAGGGAATAGAAATGGACAAAGCTTTGGTGGTCTTTGTGGCATTGTAGCACTGAAAAGCTGTTTGGACGAGCTCAGAACTGAGAAAAACCAGATCTAGGAGAGAATTCTGGCGAGTTGCAACTCGTAAAATTTTAGTAAGACCAAGTAATAACTAAAGAGAAGAAATGTTCCTTACCAATAGAAAGATCACAACCAGTGCAACTCATGGTTCGCCACTCAAACCCCGTGCATGGGAATACCCAAATGAACACAATGTCCGAGGTGCAGAAGTCTTGTTTCTGCATAAACACGCTAAGCCTCTGTAAAACTTCTAATGAGGAACTGGGCGTGCCATAGCATACACCAACAGTTAACGTCAGTTTGTTTAAATGTAGCTTACTGTAAGCTACTTCAATGTTAGGTGTGTTAGGGAGCGCAGAAAATTTCAGGTCTTAACAAATGAGCAGCGCAACGCTATCACTTTTGCCACTTGGTCGGTCATTCCGTATTGGTACATAGCGGGGTGGGGGTAAGTTCAGAGTTAAACACGCCATTATCCAGCCCGATCTCTGTTATGGCCACTGCATGGGGAGAGTAGGACGTAACAAGAGCAAATAAATACACGAACTTTGTTAACAATACTTTTCTTGCATTTAAATTCAATATACTCGGACTAGTTCTTGGCGGTAGTCAACGAGAAGTTGCTCCGATTTTAGAAAGAGAAGTTGTTTTACGAACATGAGCGGCATAGCGCTTTAGACTGCACTAGTATCCCCATATGCAGCGCGCGTCATTAATGTAGGCATGATCGTAGCGTAGTTTCGCTCGGGATGCATTGTCACGAAAAATCCGTTGCATCCCACAGTTTCTTTCGTAAGGCTCGCACATTCGGTGATCAGTCTTCAGCGATGTAAAAACGGGATCATTACAGCTTCGTATTTTTTTTTTTCATAACTCGCATTTTTTTCCTGATGTAAAAAAAAAATTCATTATGACAGGACGTGGTCGCCCTTCTCCCGATCTGCCTATACAATGACAGCGCTGAATATCTGGACGCTTTATGGGAAGATTCTCTCTTAGCTCCTGTGTAAAAAGTCAGTATTTTTTTCCCGTGTTTCCGGTAAACCATGCTAAAGGGTATTGTTTCTGCGCGAACGGTTTTCTAAATCTACCGGATATTGAAGTGAGTTTAGTGATCGATTCCCTAAGTAAGACAATTTCTGTTAAGCTTGTCATACACTGCGCTACAATCAACAGCTGCTGTAGAATATTAGAGCGAAGATACCCGTGTTTCAGAGGCTTCGAAACTCAAATTAAAAGGCTCCTTGATATTGGCAATGTCACTTGCAGTTTGTTTGTGACCAACCGCCAATGCGGCGAGAGAATTAGCCGTCTTCGGAAGGAAACTAGTTGAGCAGTGACTGCTATTGTAGTAGTGGTATTAACCTCGCTTGTGATAAATGATGGACTTTCCACTATTCGTAATTCTTCATTCCTTGTACATGCCGATGGCTTTAAGATTCTGCAGGACCTGCCGTGACTGTTTGGTGGCTACGGTGTTGGGCTGCTAAGCACGAGGTCGCGGGATCGAATCCTGGCAATTGCGGCCGCATCTACATGGGGGCGAAATGCGTAAACACCCGTGTACTTATATTTAGGTGGACGTTAAAGAACCCCGAGTGGTCCAAATTTCCGTAGCCCCAAATTACGGCGTGCCTCTTAATGAGATCGTGGTTTTGGCACGTAAAGCCAAAAAATTCATTTTTATAAAGATTTCGCAAGAAATTCATACTGTCGATGACTATCGCAACTTGTAGTCTCACCTGTTTACGTTTTCTAAATCTTGCAAAAATAATAATATCACTTTCAGTGCTACTAAGTCCAAAATCATGAATTTCACACGCAAAACATCAAGCATTTGTTTCTCTTATTCTGTATACTTTGTACTATTATGTCAAGTCTGTGAGATCAATAAACGTGTTGTAGTTTTTGTTACAACCTTACATTTTCAGATCACTTTCAAAGCGCTGTAATCCGGGGTATGCCCTCTCTTGGGTCTGTTTGCAGACCCACCGAGGAAATTCAATTCTCCTATACCGTCCCGCAAGTTGTACATAACAAGCTACCTGCTTCAATTCAAACATGCGTCGGTCGTCTGGAATGGTATTACTATTTCTAACTGTTACATTACAGACCGGATACAGGAAATGTTTCTAAGCATATATCATCACCGCTTTGCGAACACAGATACTGGACCTTATTATAGCAGTTAGGATATTGTCATACCCCTAACGTCACTGCTGACATAATCGCACTGACCTACTGCCTCACTTTTTAAATTCCCTTCATGGTATCATCACCTGCCTCGACTTCCTCTGTATCATGTTTCATTTGCCGCGCAAGATTACAAAAGCACCGAGACCTTTCCATGTTCCTGCCTGTCAAAGCCAACACAACTTTCTGCAGATCCTCATAAATCTCATTCTAATTATTATTATAATTTTCATCACTCGCGATTATTAATTTCCGAGCTTTGCGTTGTTGTTTCATAGTTTTACCCAGTGTTCGACGGCCCTTCTCCTCTTTTTTCTTTTGTATTTACCTTGCGCTTTGTGTACGCTTTTCTTTCACAGATGTTCTTTTTCTTATCGTGTTTTTCAAGCGAAGCTTGTATTGCCTCACTCGTGTGGGCGTCGGTGTTGGTTTTGCCGTACGAAAAAACTCAAGCCGCGCGAAAATAGAAATTGCTTGTCGGACTGCGAATTCGAACCACCGACTTCCGGTTGCGAGACCACCACGCTAACCGATTCAGCCACTGTCGGTTTTTTAGACTTTTTATTGCGACAACCAGATACAAAGTGGCGACATATTGCGCTACTTTTTTTTTTTTCATTTTTGACAGTTCATGAAGTAGGCTGATTCTGTGAGGAGGTTCAGCTTGTGACCGATACAGATCCCGAATGTAACACACACTCTACAAAATTCTCCCTTGCTGATCGAGTATTAACGTCAGTGTGTCTGACGGCAATACGTGTTGCGTACAAACCATGGAGGCCTAGAAGCATGATCATATCATACAGTATGCCGTTTTCGTTGTCCACGAGTAGGTATCTTATGCCAATAGGAGTAAAAGGTAGTTCTTTTTGAGGGCTCTTTGCAAAACATCCCCCCAAAAATACTGCGTCCCAATGCTCTGTGAATGCATGCTCGAGTGTTTCTGACTTTTTGCACAGTAGACAGGTTGTTGTCCACATCACAAATATGCCCTTTTCAGCAAGCCACGTTTTAGCAGGAACTGTGTTAATGTGTTATTTAAAATTGAATGATGTTGTTCATGGTTTCACAGGCATCTACTTAACTCTCTTTAAAACATCATTTCCTCGGCTTTCGTAGTTTATATACCTAGGCATGGGAACTGGTAATATGACATCAATCAAATCTGTAATCTTCTTTTTTACAATTAGATACTGCAGTGAAAATCAAGCCGTTCAAGAAAAAAAGAAAGACAGGCAATCGCCACCTTCGTATATCGGTTCATCATATGTGCCCTTTAAAACGGGGTTTTATATACATGAAGAGGTACACGCAGTGCAAGACGCGAGCCAATTAGAAGCGTCTCCTCCCTCCGGAGGCGGGAAAGAGTGTGATCGCGTGTTCGCTCGCCTCACGCCCGCCGTTTCCCACCAGTTCAGGCCCGGCAGCCAGACAGGAAGGCCCCGTTTGGTTCGTTCTGCCGAAGAGCAGGCTGCGTTGAAGGAATGGCAGCGGGAGCGGGCCGCGTGTCGTGCGTTCGGCCAAAGAACTGGCGGCGTTTCATGAACGCCGCCGGAACTCGCTCGAGAAAGGGCTCGTCGTCGACGTGCCGGCCTCGCCGTGAGGGAGCGCGAAGCCTAGGCGTCACAACAACGAAGAGCCGCAGATGCCCAGCTTCATTTGCACCCGTCTTCACAGTAGTGGAAGGGTGGTCACATTATTTTGCTTGTATTCCGCTGTATGATAAAAAATGTCGCGCATAAGACATCCCCGTCGCATTTTCACATCTACTACCTGCCTCACACGAGACACCTATGGTCACAGTCGAGCCGCATAGGCATCAAATTACTAAACCTCTATTGGCCGGGGCCACAGCCGATGGCACAGCTAAGGCCACAGTTGAAGTCACAGCTGGAGCCACTGTCGGAGCCACAGGCGAAGCCACAACCGGATCCACGACCGATGCTGCAGCCGATGCCCCAGCTGGTGCCACAGCCGGTGCCACAACTGGAGCCACAGTCACATCAGTGGATACAGCGCACCGCGGTAGTGTCCTGATAAACTCTCCAAAGAAGACCAGCTAGTGGTTGTGATGCTTATGTCCCTCATAAATACCCTTCATGTACTTTTCAGTAAGGTGCATACTCCGTGAGCGCGAAGCGCAGTGCAAGTATTGGATGCTCTTAATCCAGTGCTTGCAACTCTAGGGCAAGCCCCATAGCTCACCCCCAGCCTCCTATTCGCGCAACGACTACTGACCCTTTGGTCGTCCCAGATAGGATCAACGCAGATCACCACCTATGGAGCTCCACTTTGGTGTCACGGGGCGTCACTGCCCGCAGTCATCACTTCGTTCCTCTTTTCTTCTTTCTATTCCCCCTTTCCTTCACCCCAAATGTAGGGTAGCAAACCGGACGCTCGTCTGGTTGACCTCCCGGCCTTTCCTCTCTTTGCTATCTCTTTCTCTCTTGTGCAAGCTAGGGAAAGGAGAATCAATCACCTCCAAAAATTTCATGCTGATCGCGCTCTAGTGCGATCGAAAGTGCCCTTTGTGACACTAGTATAATACCGGCGCGCTATTAAGCAAATTTCTCAAGTACTGCGTGGTTGCTTAGACCTTTGAGTTCAGAGTTAGAGCGCACCGCTTTGGCACCGAAAAACCGATGCTGCAAGTCGTCCGGGAAACATTTTTACTCTACAATGAAAGTCATTACCTCAGTGAAAACCCGATAAAATAACAGCGACCAAAGCACGTTAACGCTACTACGTATGCACTCGATATATAATAGAATCTGCAAATGTTTCATACACAGAGCTAAAAAAAATAACACATCATGTTTGAAAAAAAATAATAACAATGAACGTATCAATATTTAGCTTCTTTTGTCAAGACGGTTGCATTCTAAACGTCTTATTAGCCTGTGCCACGTCCGTTGCCGCGGCTAAGCCAAAGGTATGACGTCAAACCAATGCAGGATAAAAGTATTCCTTGAAAAATCCACTTCTGCGTCGCTCCCACCTTATTGTGAAATGATAAGTGAATCCGACAGTGAGGGCCTTCGCGTTTGCTGCTGCTAAAGCCTCCGCCATTCGCCATTAGCGAAGCCGCCGAATCGTTGTCAAAGCCATTACTTCGCATTCTACATGATACCGCTGAGAACCCAGGCGGCGTCCGTTTCCTGGAAGACAGCACTTCGCTTGGACCTCTATAAACATAAGCATTCTTGAAGTACACCTCCATGAAAGAGACAAGGAGGCACTAACAAACAAACCAAAGTTACACTTCGAAGACAAGGAGTTCGGGCGCGATGACTCTTCTGCTTGGAAGCTTAGTCATGTCCACCTTGATCCATATTGTTCACAATTTCTCGCCATTCCGACGTTTGTGTGCATGTGTGTTTGTGTTTGTGTGAGAAAGGGAGTGAGAGGGTGTGTGTGTGTGTGTGTGCAGAGAATTTTTCACAGTGCTAACTTCTCAGCGTTAACTGCAAGATCAATGGATTCGCCTGTATATCCTCGGCATGCATTTTCCCGAAACCTATACTAAGCACAAGACGTCCGCTCAACTGTATATGTTTTCATGACTCGTTGGCTTTAACTCCACTATGGTGCCATTTACCTTGAAGTGAATTGAAATTGCCTGTGATCCGGACTGAGTGACCGAATGATATTCCCAGTGGACTTTCTCTTCTTTTAATCTTTCCGTCCCCCTTTTCCCTTTCCCCAGTGTAGGGTAGCTGACTGGGCTCAGTCCTGGTTAACCTCCCTACCTTTCATTTATCATTTTCTCTCTCTCTCTGAAATGTTAACGAGTGAAACTTAGTTGGTCAGCTACCGCTGTGGTCCAATTTGTAGCCGAAGTTCGCTTCTTGAATATATCTGAGCTGAAAAAGCTGTGGTATCCGCCACAAGTTAATTTTGCGAAGTATTCCTTGCCTCATTGTTGGCACATTGCGATACTTGGGTAGGTTCCAGTTTTTCATGTCAATTATGAAATTGTAGTGCACACTGTGAATGCTGTAAAAAAACGTTTGACAAGCGAGTGTTAGTGCTGCAAACTGAGACAAGTGCATGGGTTTTGACATGGAGAATGGGACGTCACGTCATAGCGTGTTTATGAGTATAAAGTGGCAAGATGCAGCAACAAACTACTTGGGAGTGCCCTTGCAGTACTACTGCGACAACGAGCCTTCTTAAAAAAAAAAAAAAAAAAAGCAGAGCCGCCACGTGAAAAGGCACAAAAACGGAAAGGCTGGGACCGGATAAGTCACTTTTTACACTGGTTACGACTTGCAACTTATTTCTTGTAAGCCAACTATGGGGTATGTAAGGTCGGGATTGCACTGTAGCAGGCTAAACGTACAAAAATGCACATAGTGTTCGCGGTCTTTGTTTGAGCTCTGTATGGGAAAAACAAAACGAGCCAGACAAATCTTTTTTTAAAGAATCCATAATGGTGGGCTTGGCTTAGCGCAACTGTATGTGAGACAGTTCATAAGTCGGTCTGATTTTCTCCTGGATGTAAATGTCACGATTCTCGGAACTATAATTAAACTTAAGCTAAGTGCTACCGCAGTTTGTTGCATCTTTGGCGTGTGTGCAAAGACCAGTACTGGAATATCTAAAAGGAGTGATTTCATATTTCCGTTTTTTTTTTTTTGTTGTCGGTGCCTTTGCTTTGCAATATTTGAACGAGCCACCACGTTAGAAACTGTACAAATGCCTCGTTCATGTGTTATTTTCTGTGTCGCTGTACAGGTAATTATACTGTGCAGGCATCAGACAATATGTATTGAAACGCGCTAATAGAATGCTCATCGCGCTATGGTTTAAAACGTTTTTCAAATATGCACACAAGAACTTTACCCGTTAAAACATGGTTAGAAGACATGTATTTATTTGTTTGGTGGGGTACTCATTGTTTATTACGCAAAAAAAAAAAGCAGAAACAATTGAACACGTGCCTTTAGCCTGCTGGAGGGGGGTGTTTCTCTGGGACGTCTTACCGAGAACTGTCAAAAGAGTTGCCATTAAATTAGCGTGGAATTCGTTATCTCGCCTTTGACAATGAGGATGGCGTGCCTTTCTATCTTGTTATGCTCCTGGGCATGCACAGTATAAGACCAACTCAGACGGCTGTACACTATAAAGATATCGACGTTACATCCTGTTCCGAATCTGTGTCCCACTAGGCCACGACCGCTCGCATACTTCTCTGGGTCCAAAGGCCGCCAGCTCTTCGAAATAGTGGAGGTGTGTACCCCGTGCCGCTTCCTCGTATTCTTTGCTTGTGACAGCTCGCGCTTTTCGGCGCCGAGTTGGACAGCACTACCTCCCGGACCGGCCCACCTTTCCCAGCACTCTCCGCGTGATAGCTTACGCTACGTAAAAACTCTGTCGCACTAACTTCATCATTGCCCAAGTCAATCGTGTTTTAACGTTTCTCCGCCGGAGTACAAATGCCGTCTTTGTTATACCACACGTTACATGACATAGCCACAGGAACGTATGATGGCATAACACGTAGTTGCTAACGGCGTCAAAATACGCATTTCTCTCGCTTACACACGTGCGCTAGCCATGCAGAGCCCAACAATCGTCAGGTCGTAGGCTCGCTTCGAACAGCCAGCGTAGAGATGCTTTTGCTGCGATACGATAGCCTTCTACGTGGTAGTCGTCATCGTCGTCGTCGTCGTCGTGCTGCTGCCGCCGCCGCCGCCGCCGTCGTCGTCGTCGTCGTTAAATAGACGTACGCTCGCGCCGCAGGCACTGTACTCAATTCGCATAAATATGTTGGTTCATGTGGTAATGGTTTGTGGTGCCCCAAACAATGCTGGATAATCATGTTCTTGTAAAATGCTTCACATCGATTCCCACAGTCTGTGGGATCTGCACAATTTTTTTAAATAAGGCTGTTTAGCAAGGGAGGTTTTGCAGGCAACAGAAGACACCGTATAGAAGAGCCAAAATTATATATATATATATATATATATATATATATATATATATATGCGACAGCGCGCCGGGAATGGCACGCTCACGCTGGTTCTTGTTACAGGGCGCTGTCACCTGGGCGGTCTATCACCTCGCTTGTTCATCCAAGCCAGAACTTTAGTGTCAAGTTTTCACTACCACTGTCTACATCACAGCGCTGGAAGCCGGTTCTGGACGAAGCTTGCTTCACCAACTGCCAACCAGGGCGCGCGACGACTACCCTCGACACAGCGTGCGGAAACCTTAAATGCCAGCCATCAACAGCGCACATTGGGCACGACAGCGCACCGGGAATGGCACGCTCACGCTGGTTCTTGTTACAGGCCAGTTACCTGAATAATGCGGCGTGTGTTAGGAGCAGTAAATACTGTTTATGTGCGGTGTCGTGCCCTGTAGGGCTTCATGATTTGTTTAAGCGGTTTTTGCTGTTGTCTTCCAACATTCACAATGCTTTTTCTGCCCTTCTGCTCATACTTTCTCGAGACGTTGAACCAAATCCTGGCCCAATGTCCAAAACTGAAGCTGATGCATTTGCCCAGGCTCTAGAATCCATTCGAAAGCTTGAAAATGGTCACGCTGCTTTAATCGCTGAACTTAAGGAGACGAAGCAAAAGCAAGAGGCAGCAGAAAACGATATCAAGCTGATCAGGGCAAAAATCATAAAATTAGAGTCCGGCACTTCTCAGCATTCCACAGCCGAAGCCGGGACAAATTCTGATTCTATAAGCAATGTTTCCAAGCAATTGGCAGCCATATCTTCAAGATGTAATGACACTGAAAATAGACTGCACCGCTCGAATCTCTTGTTTTTTGTAATAGATGATGATTCCAAAGAAGATTGGGCTGCGTTCGAGCAAAAAATTATCAAGTTTTGCTCAGAAAAACTTGGCGTTACCACGAAAACTCACCAATTCGAGCGCGTGCACAGTTTGGGCAAACATTCGCAAGAAAAACGCAGGCCAATCATAGCAAAGATCACTTTTTTCAAAGGCAAAGAGCGTATCTTGGCTTCAGCACCTAAACTTAAGGGATCGACGTTTTCAATCCGCGAGGATTTTTCTCCCGCAACGCGAGAAGCGAGGAGGAAATGATTTAGCTTTGCTAAGAATAATAACAAGGCATTTAAGTTGCATGTCGACCGAATGCGCATAGACTCTTAGACGTACACCTACGATGTCTCAACCGATGCAGCTGTCATGGTCAACAGACAGCTCCGGCACAATACGCATGTGCGCAATCACCAGAAATCAAATCAAACGTTTACTTCTTCATCCTTATCATTATCGTTTGCTAACATCCATAGTAATATGTCTAAGCGCGATCTTATTTCTTCTTTTCTTGACGAGTGCAATTCGGATGCATTTGCCGAAACCTGGTTAAACCCTGGAATACCTGACAACGAAATTTTCCCCGGTAACACAACGTACAACATATGCAGGCGCGACCGAGATAAGAAAAGAGGGGGCAGTGTCATGATAGGAATAAAAATGAATATCACATCTTTTGTTGTTCCAACCCATACTAACCTCGAAATCATTTGGGTAGCCTGCTCCGTATCAACCGTGAAGGTACTGCTCGGTAACTGTGACCGTGCGCCGGATTCTGATTTTTCCTTCGTAACTGCATTACATGACAGTATTAATGAGGTAATTGGTCTGTATCAGGCAGATATAATGTACATATTCGGAGATTTCAATCTTCCTTTAATCGACTGGGTTAATTTATCCTCTTCGTGTCATATGTGCACAAGCTTTATTTCCTTAACATTATATTTCAACCTATTTCAAGTAGTTAATCAACCGACTCGTAATTCCAATCTTTTGCATCTGATTTTAACAACAGCTCCAGAAACTGTCACACATATAATTTAGATGGCTTCAGTCATCACCTGCTACTCCAAGTGACCATCGATATTCCGTGCGCGTCCACCGGTTCCACAACAAAGCAAATTAGAGACTGCAATAAAGGTAATTATAATATCATCAATTTAGAACTAGACAACTTTTTTATTGATGTATTGGAACCATCTTTTTACAGCAGATCTGTCACCGAAAATTGGGTTCTATTCAGAGATAAGTTGTCTCCATTGATTGAAAAACACGTTCCTCTTGTTACTATATCTAAAGATAATTCCAACCCATGGTTTACAAAAACTCTTCACAGAATGAGAAACAAGAAAAAACGCCTATATGAAAACGCAAAGCGCGCACAAACAACATTGGCTTGGGATAAATACAAAAGCTATCTAAAAGAGTACTGCACAGCTTTATTGATCGCCAAGAATAAATATTTTTCAAAAGACTTACCGGCAATTCTTGCAAGCAATCCAAGAAAATTCTGGGACATAGTTAACCCTAGCAATAAGTGCAGTAACATTTCATTGCAGGATAAAAACAACGCACGTATTCCTGACAGTCAATGTCCGACAGCATTCAACTCATTTTTCACATCCGTTTTTACAAGCGAAGGTAGTTGAAACATACCTTTTGTTCCCGACTTTGATTTCCAGTACATGGCTCCCATCACTATCACCTTAAAAGGCGTAGTCGATCTTATAGATAACCTTAAAATGTCTTCATCCTCTGGCATAGATGGTAGAAATTCTAAAATTCTAAAGAACGCAATACTAGTATCCAGCAAAATTCTCCTACACCTATTTAACCAATCCCTTACAACTGGTATGCTTCCTGCAGACTGGAAGATAGCAAAAACAGTGCCTGTCTTTAAGAAAGGTAACTAGAGTTCTAGTGATAATTACCGTCCTATATCACTAACCTGCATTTGCTGCAAAATGTTGGAAGACATTATCGCATCCCATATATATTCTCATCTTCAATGTAATAACTTTGTTTTACCGGAAACATCATGGTTTCCAAAAAGGAGTTTCTTGCGAAACCCAACTACTAGAATTCACGTCGGACTTGCACTTTGATATGAGCAGTAATAGGCAAATTGACTGCATCTTTTTGGACTTCTCGAAAGCATTCGATAATGTAGCCCATAGTCGCATGATACCAAAGCTCTCAGCAGTCAAACTCGACTCACTAACCCTATCATGAATTCGTAATTTTCTTACTAATCGCGAACAGTTCACTGTTGTTGCGAAATTTCCCTTTGGCCTCTCTGACGTCACCTCTGGTGTACCTCAAGGCAGTGTACTTTGACCTCTTCTCTTTTTAATTTACGTTAACTACATACCGAACAATATATCATCTTCTGTACGATTACTTGCTGACGACTCCATTGTATACCGTTCGATTAACTGTCCCTCTGACCACGCGGCACTCCAAAATGATCTTGCACATATCAGTGATTGGTGTGCTACGTGGCTCATGTCCTTAAACGTGTCGAAGTGCAAAGTAGTTTCCTTTTCTCGAAAAGCTGCTAACTCTCACTTTTCTTATCATTTGGATTCTAACATAGTTGACCACACCAGAGAATATAAGTACTTAGGAGTGCTCCTTACGCACAATCTTTCATGGAATAAACATATCACCCCCATTTCAGCTAACGCTTCCAGATCATTAGGATTTCTGCTCCGCAACTTAAGAAGTGCGCCTTCACCACTACGAAAACTAGCTTACATAACTATTGTACGGCCATAAATTGAGTAAGCGTCTCGTATATGCTCTCCTCATCAATATTACCTTATCGAACTCCTGGAGAGCATCCAGAATAGAGCGAGCCGTTTCATTAAAAAAAAAATTATAGTTACCAGTCAAGTGTAACCCCCCATAAAATCGATCTTTCGTTGCAACCACTAACTAGTCGCCGTGATATTGCCCTTCTAGTATTATTTCATAGATTCGTTCACATAGTTGGCGTAACCTTATCAAACCTGAAGAAAGCATCCTCGACGTCACAACGACTGAACAATCAGTTCATCTACACCCGAATTTATGGCAACACACACGCTTTTAATTTTTTAGCTTTGCCCCGTGCGGTCCGTTTATGGAACGCTCTACCAGATAACGAAGCTTGCCAATCTAAACACAGAGCATTTCGCAATCTGCTAACCGATCAATATGCCGTTTCAAGCGTCTAAACATGTCAAATTTTTTCTGCAAATCAATAGAAGAATTTCAGTGGTCCCAATTTTTTTGCAAGACTTACGACTGTATAACATGCAAAAACGTTTACAATGTTGTTATGCTATTATGTTGTTGTTTACCGTTTATTGTTATTGCTCTACGTATTGTATTTGCTAATGTATTAATTTGCCATGTTGTGTGCATACTGCTTTCATTATACTAATGTTTATTTTTTCCCGATTCCATACTTATATGTTACCGTATTTCCCCCCTTCCACTATGCCTTCTCGAAGACCTGTAAGGTACATGTAAATAAATAAATAAATAAATAAATAATATATATATATATATATATATATATATATATATATATATATATATATACATCTTCCGTTTCACAGCGGTCACTGGCTCTAGATCTCGAACGACATCTTAAGTCTGGATTTGTTTATTGCATAATTGATGTGGTTATTACGGCTACGTGAACGTGCCCATAGTTCAAAAGCGGCAACTTTTTTACTGTTACTACTCGGTGATCTTCATTTACTGTGCCATTTCTCACTACATGAAAAAAGTGAAAACAGGTCGACTTGAACCAATAAAGAAAGAAAACACGCACCGCCGTACAAGCACAGCATCCTTTGTCCTGTTTCTTTGTGCCTTAGTTTCAGTCATGCTATTTTAGCCTATATATCGAAGTTGAACTAACTACGCCACGACATCATGTAAAAGAAAATCCGACACACTCCGTGTTGCCAACACATCGGAGTGCAGTGAATTCAACGCTACAGCTCGTGTCAGCCAGGCACCTAGGAGTAAGAACCTGACGGGCCTCTATTGTCTAGTGCTATTGTCCCACTGTGGTCCCAGTTGAATTCAGTGAGTGAGTGAGTGAGTGAGTGAGTGAAGAAACTTTGTAATGGATGCCTGCAGAACGGTTAGCCTTCCCCTGTTATGGAGGCGTCACCGTGACGCGGCCATGACGTCTTCGCGGCGTGTGGCGCCTCTACTTCAGCCGCGGCCGCACTGCTCCCTTTGGTCGACCGCGCCTGCCCCTCTTTTGGGGTGGCAGCCTCCCTCCGGTTTCGCTAGGTCGTTGCCTTTCGAGGGCCGCTGAGATCTGCTGGACGGCCTGGGCTTGGACATCCTGATCATAGCACCTTGTTGCGGCCTCAAGCCGCGGCGGGATCGTTGCTATCGTTGCAGCTTCGTGCGGATTTTTAGCACAGTCCCAAAGGATGTGAGCTGCAGTGGCTCTTTCCTTTTGGCACACACAACACAGGTCACTTATGTAAACACTTGGACACACGTGCCTCATCAGCACCGGGGCGAATAACGACCCCGTTTGAAGTTGTCGATATAGAACCCCTTCCTTACGGGTCAAGCCCGGATGAGGTGGCGGCATGATCCTTCGCTCTAGTCTCTTTTGAATTCAGTATCTATTCTATTGACCCTTCTGCTTGATTATGATAGATTTTGGTTTGATAACAATCAGTGCAGATTACGTTGGCGGTACTGTGATCACTTCCGCCTGTATTCACAGAAAGTGATTGCGTTAGAATTGTTCTTAACAGAAAATGTCAATCAGTCGTGATGCTGGACGTGTTATTGCTGAAGGCGGCTGGGAAATGGCATTACGATCAAATAGCTTTTGTGAATTCAGCCCCTAGCCCATTGACCTTTGTATTCAAGTCGCAGGGATATCACAATCTCTGTTTCTTTAGCGCTAGCAATAACTATGTCGGTCAGATGCAGTTAACTGCGATTACTTGTGTGACGTCTTTTGTAGTAGGATGAGGTAGCAAAACGAAAACAAAAATCAGCCTTGGATTTGCGTTTGTTTCGTGCTCCGATACGAAGCCCAGGATGTGCATGGAATGAAGTGTTTTGTCAGGCGATCAGGCGAATCCTCAACATTATTAAATTATCTATTACTCGCGGAGGTAACGTCGTTTTAGAGCTGTATCTTAAGCTGTCGTGTTTCTCATGAAACACATTCAGCTTAGGTGGTGCGCATGCGTTCCAGAGGCAGTGGTTTACGTTCATTTGAGTAAGCGAAACCCACCCTAATACTCTTATCTAGGTACAAGTTGGAAGAATACTTTGCCTTCATTCCAGAACGAAAACCTTCATTTATTGAGGGTCGACCATTCTACAATTTCTTAATTACGCCCACATTGCAAGAAACTAGGGCTGAATTCACAGTCCTTCTTTTTCTTAAGTGTTTTTTGCCAGTGGCCAGCTTTAATCGCTTATATTACGTCCAACATCGTGATTGGATAGTATATGCTTTTAGGAACAAGTTTTGCGTAAGAACGTTTTTGTGCGTGCGTGCGTGCGTGCGTGCGTGCGTGCGTGCGTGCGTGCGTGTGTGTCGGGACGTGGGGGTGGGGGGAGGGCATGGGGGCGGGCGGGTACTAACCTGCATTCACGCAACTATATTCAATTTATTTCTCCGCAATCAGGCTGCAAGCGATTACCTGCCTCTGTCGGCATAACTCGTTTAATAATCTTTAATAGCTCTGCAGGAAAGTCATTACCAGCACGGTTAGGGCGTACTGTCGGACGTTGTGGGCAGTATTAGAAGAAAAAATTGCCGCCCGTCTTCGAGCTCCTGCTTCTCTTACACCTGACCACGAATCGGTTGCTCTTTCATCCTAGGCCCTTGCGCCAGAGATAGATATCGCGTCTCAGCGCCATGGATTTCTAGATAAAGAATCGAGGCAATCAATCAACTACGCCGCGCCTGGGTTCCTTTGCCTCGGGCGCTCGATGTGGCTGCAGGTAAAACGACCGACTGCGGGAGCGAAGCGCCCGCCTCGTTTTTCTTTTTGGCACACTGAGCTTCGCACAAAGATCAAAGTCAGTCTGGCGCCTGCAATCGTTCTTCCACGCGCTAAACCACCGGTCATGGCTCTTCTTCCTTTTTTCTATTCTTGACCGTGGAGTTGGGATGACCTCGATTTTATATCACCTAGGTGCGGGGATAGTGGGCTCAGTTTACTTTCTGTGGTGGTCGGAGTGTTACGTCGAAGCAATAGCTGTTTCATACTGTTGCCACATGCGAACTTTCGAGCATGCTTCAGTCAGACAGGATCGAGCACTCGATCCACACTGCCAAAATTTCCTACAATGAACATTGTGCCTATTTTTTTTTCTGCAGAAGTTGTGCAGGCACCGTTGTGCAGTTTACAGTATGAGCGTACAGTGTGCAGACTTTCTGCCACCCTCCGTCATTCATTCTGCAGAAATTCTGCAGAACCTAGAGTCAAAGACGAGCGAGAATGAAGAGAAATCGCTTATTCTATGCTCCTGAGAGTTATAAATATATATTTTTCACGTGGTTCAGACTGAGAATTTGAATTCTCTTATGCGGAACCTTTAGTCAGTTTTCTCGTTTCTTACTTCGGTTGCTTAGCTGCTCCGGTCGCCCGAGTGCACGATATGATAGCCCGCTTCCTCGAACTTCGCAGTGATTTTGTTTAAGTAGCGGTATTGGCTTGTGGTGAAAGCGCGCCTTTCGTGCAGGCTTAAAAAGAACTTCTGCCACATTTATGCATCACGCCAGCGGCGCGCCTGTCACGGATGCCTTTAAAGCCTGTTCGAAAGTTCGCTGGAGCGCGTCATTTTAATCTGGGAAAGCTCTAACACTACTCTCCATGAAAGAAAGCTGCAACTTGTTCCCCAATATTTCTGACCATGGAGAGTGCGTTCCTGTAAAAAAGCTCTAAAACTTTATTTGGAAAACGAAAATCAGTATAGTAGTTATCTAGTTAGTTATTGGCCTCCCGATGTATCTACAGCTGGTTATTCTTGATAGAGCGTGTTAAAACTATGGTGCGGTCGCTGTGTAAGCTTTATCGCATTTGAATACGAATTTTGGGATATCAAACTCGGCGTACGAAAAGCTATAGGTTGAGCTCAGAGGCGTTTGGTAGGATTCGCCTTCATTCTACTCTGTTCAATGACGATTAGTGCTTCAGTAGCGCTAAATAAGCACACCGTAGAGAAACTTCCCCATTGATCTAGGCTACTCGTGTACCCTACCCGTGTACTCGGAAGTTGTTCCCACGATGAAGCAATTATCAACTAAAGAAAGAAGTGGGACTAGTTAGTCTGCTTTTGCTGCCAACCCTATGTACGGTTGGACATTTTAACCAGAGAACTATATTTTTCGTGATATGCAAAGCATTGCCGTCTTAGAAACCTATAGCGCAGTAACTTAAATGGAAATAAAATCACCTTCAACGAGGCTAATGTAGAAACCAGTAGCGCAGTTCTTCGTTGTGATTCTAGTTTTCCTTTATTTTGTTCGAATAACCGAAACTTCCATACAACGTGCAGAGTATTTGTGTACGCTCGTTGAAGATTCATAGTCACCGTCTATGTGTGTGGCTTAGTACAGCGAACACAAAATGAAGAGAAGATGTTGTTTATGTTCTTTTTTTCTCGTCATTCTGCACTGATTCCTCGAATACGTGCAAGCGTACAGAGACTGGCCCAAGAGGCACAAGAGTAATCTGTTGCTAATAGAAGTTGACCACGTGCTTCAGGATACAGCACGCGTTCGTAAAGCCACACAAATAATGACATACCCGCTGCTAATATATATAAAGTGGGTCGTAAACTTTCTTTTTGAAAAAAACTGTGAGGGCACGCTTTCAAAGTGTCGCTGTAAAACACAATTACGCGGGTGCGTTGCTTTTACCCGAATTTGGTGGGAGCCGAGGCTGCCGAGGATATGCCAGTAAAAACAACTTTTTCTTTTCGTTTATTTAAACATGGGAATGACCTAAAGGGTAAACAAGAACGTTTTCGAGAAGAATGGCAGTAAAAACTACTTTTTTGTTTCTTTTAACTTGTGGATGGCCTAAAGGGTAAAAAAAAACAACTATAGGAGTAAGCATGGCGTCACTCGATCAGCTGGCCCCGACAAGCCAACCATTTTTTTAAGCTATACCTCTTCCTACCGGCGCGCCTTGTCACGTGGACTCTCGGAAGATCGGCGCTCCATCTGCCTGCCGGGCTCCTCAAGGAAGTGTTCGGCTGGTGGTGGACTGCAAGCAAGATAGCATTTATAAGGGAGCACGTTTTCATATAATCAAGGTAACCGGGGTTCCCTACTTTAAGTTGCCGTAAAATCCACCCCAGTTCTGAAATTTCGCTCGTTGCCAGGCCTCCAGGTCAAGCGGTTGAGGAGGGCTTGTCCATCCGGTACCCGCTGAAAACGCTCGATATAGCATACCGCTCGTAGTCTGTATGGATGCTCAGGAACATCTACTGAGCTTCGATGATGATTGGTGATGATTTCTTATCATCCCCTTTGAAACGGGGCGGTGAGAAAAAGTCATCTAGCATGCCTGATTTATTCAGATATATTGGAGATGTTCTTTTTTATTCTACCATTTTTGTGTACGTCTCCATAACTTTTTTTTGTTTTCATAAAAACTTCTCTATATACCGTATATCGCTACCTATGCCTGTAACGAATCCGGCCGTATCAATTCGTTTCTCGGCTTTCTTTGCACCAATACTTTAGGCGTCTCTTGCTTATCTAGACAACTGACCGGTTGACGCTTCCGTCCACTTTAGATCCAAGCGTTTCTGGAAGGTGTACGTCACCTCCGGGTCTCACTGGGTGAATGCCTTCGCATTCCATTGGGATGAGTTGAGTTGTCTCCGGATTTTGGCTGCAGCATACACATACATCATCTTGTTGCGAATATTTCTTCCGGTATATTTTTGTCCTAAGGCAACTAGCTCGAGCCTCAAATAGCAAGTCACTGCCGTTTGTGTTAGCGCACAGACTTTCCCGTCTAATTTCTTCCTATTCTTGTAAATCTCCATGGTCTCTTTTTTTCCATTCTTTGCATCCAATCCGCTGTCTCTGTTTCTCTCAATTTCTTTCTGATGACTCCTGGTTGTCAGTTTACACTTTCAATTACCCTGTACTTGGTTGCCAACTTTCTTGACCTCTTCCTCCATACTTGGTTCATGCTTTCAAGGTGCACGGCAGATACTTGTGCCCTTTAGCCGCCTATTTATATTGATCCATGTTCCTGAGTCTTTCCTCAAAACTAATTTTGCTTTGCGTTTCTTTGACTTCAAAAGAGGCCCAGCCCATGTCACACGGCACTTGCTTATTTGTGGTTTTTACTGTGGGCTCCCAAACCCAACCGGCATGCCGATATTTGGTTAACTTCCAACCCCAAAGAGATATACCATCTGAAGCACAGATTAGCATTTCCGAACGTTACCGCTGACACCATTACTCTTTTCTAGATTCGATGCACCACCTCAGAATTGTTGTGGCCCGAAAGTGAATTATGTTTGATTATTGCTGCATTCTGCTTTCCCTTTATTTTCAGATTATCTTGAAGGGTACTTGAGTAAGTCTTTCCATCGTTTATTAATACACCGAGGTATTTTTATTGTTTCACTATTGCTTTGACTTGCTGTTGAATTGAGACCACGTAATTATTCGTCTCTTCATTAAAGGTCATAATTCCCGATTTCTCTGTGCTAAACTTAATGTGTGGATTTGTCGTTGCGTTGCCACGGATATTCGCAAGGGCCTGTAAATCTCTTCTATTGTCGGCTAGGAGCACTATATCGTCCACATACATCAGTCCCGCCACCATTTCTCCATTACGCACGTAGGGTAAGTGAAACCATAATTCCATCTTTTCCAGTGGTCTTTCTATGCATTTAACATAAAACGCGAACAAAAATGGAGACAGAGGACATCCTTACTTTAGTCCTTTGTAAATTTCCACCACTTCGTTACATTTTCGGCCTTCCCATACAATTTCTACTTGGTTGTCTCTATGCTATATCATGTACCAAGATTTAAAAATATGCAACTGACATGTGGCTGGACAGGACCAAAGTAATGTTTTTTGTGATCACTTGGAGATACACAGATTATTTTTGAATTGACTTTATACACAAAATTAGTCTGAATTAATTCATTAATTTCTGAAATATTATATCAGACGAAGAGGGTCCAGAACAAAATTGTAGAACAATATGAAAAACTTCCGATACAGCTTTCTGTTGCTCAATAAGTGTCACGTAAAATTGTTTTTCCGAAGCCAGGGAATAAACGCAAAGAGCCTCGAATGACCAGTCGCGCGGCAATCTTGCGTGTATTCGCGGGCTTTTTCGTGCTCAGAAAAACACTTTAATGTAGCACCTACTGAACAACAGAAAGCTGTATAGAGAGTTTTCTTTTTTTGCCCTACAATTTTCTCATTGACACCATTCATCTAAATGTATTATTTGACAAGTTTATAAAATAATTAAGACTAATTATGTAATTAACCATAATGCACAAGTAAAGAAATCTCCCCGCGACGGCAAACAGCATTGCCTTGGTTCTGTCCAGTTACGCGGCATTTGCAAATTTTTTAACTTTGGTGCACGGTAGTTCGGACGCCCTGTACACTGCAATGCTTGCAAGAAGGTGAAAGGACTGGCTCAGATCGCTTGGCGGAGGAGCGAGAATGCACTTGCTAACAAGCGACGGTGAGAGTAATTGCTCGTAGTTCACAGCCCGTCACAGGTCGGATGCCTGCTTTTACGCCACTAACCCGCCATGTCGTGAAGCGGCGAGAGAGGAAGTTCCAATGACAAGTTGGCAGGAGACCTCCAGTCCGGGCACTCAAGATGCCAGAAACAATCACTGCATGCGGCATAGGAATAAAAAGTTGTCAGACGACTAGTAACAATAAGTAAGTGGAGTTGGTTGAGTTGGCTTGGGCGGAACTGATCGACGATGCGAAAATCCGAAACGCTTTCTGTGGCTAAACAGCGTCAGCGAAAACTGCTCGTAACGACCGTGAATGAGTGCAGACAAAAGAAAGAAAGAGAAGAAAATAATTGTAGGTTTTTTTACGCCTCTGAACCACGATCTGATTAGGCGCCACGTCACAGTGGGGGCTTGGGACTACTTTTTAACCACCTAGGGTTAACACTTAACGCGCACGCAATGCAAGATAGAACGAGCGTGATTGCATGCCAGCACGATCGCAAAGTGGCCGTCGTGGTCGGGATCGCACCCGCAACCTCCCGCTCAGCAGCAGAACGCCATAGCACACGATGTAAGGAAGCTGCAGGTGAAATCTATAGTGATTTGGCTTCGCGCGCTGCATTCAAGAGGCACGATATCGACTGAGCTGAAGCATGTGTGCTTTGATAAGGAAAAAATGACTCTCACGCCTCCTCTATCTTGAGTCACTGGTCGGGCACACTGCATCGTACACGTGCGGTGGAAGTGTCGGCAGTATCCCATCTGTAACACTTACTGCCTACGTCAGGCGCTCATGCCTAGTTTAGGCGAATCGCACGATAATTTTATTGAACAAGCCGACATGTCGCTTCTTTTCGTTAAAAATTATCTTAATGCGTTCAGCGTTTGGTACCTTTTACAATAGTTTTGTCCCGGCAAGACAAGGTGTTGTAAGCGGCACGTGGTTCTTCAGACTTCTCAATCCACAGTCGTAATTGAGTGAAATATGGCCGCATATTATTTGAAGCCAATTTTTTTTTGCGCCACCCAAAGCAGGTAGCTGATATGCGTTAGGAAGCAGGCTCCGAATATTTCAACGAATAGCTTTTAGTGTATTGGTTCAAACAGCCTTTTGTGCGTTCCTTTTGGTAAAGTCGGCGTCCCTGTTTTTCCAAGCAATAAAATATATTTCTGTCTCCTTTGGTTGCTTCAATAAATTATGTATTCCGAAAAAAAAAACCTGTCGCAGTTTCACCCGAGAGCGAAGAACCGATTGGGACAGCAAATTATTAGGCAGCTATACGAAGTAAGGATAGTAGTTTTACCAGCAGTATAAGGTTTCAAACATTCGCTTACTAACTAAATTAACAATGATATATTATGTAAGCGCGAATGAATGAGGACGTAGCAAGAAACAGGCACACAGAGCTGTATCTGCGTGTCAGTTACTACGTCCTCGTTCAGTAACGCTTACACATTCTATCATGGATTCAAGCTAACTAGCCCGCCAACATGTTTTAACTAAATCGACAAGCACAGAGTCACGCGCACAAAAGTAAACACGATCACATCTCGCTCGATGAGCGCGGAAACTCGCTGTCGAAATGCTGGAGGGAGGAATCGCAGCATCAGTAGCGATCCAATTGACCTTCATTTATCTCTCACTTCAACGCGAACGAAACGTAGAAAGCACAGCGCATACGAAGCTATACGCGCTACGCGCGCTCTGGAAACATCGCAGATCGCTTCGAAGATGGCGCCCGCGCGCGCACACTTTGACCACATCGCAGATCCGTTTCAAGATACGGCCCCCGCACAGCCGCGCCGTAAGCTTCAGCCGCCGGAGAAGAACGCACCTCCATCTCCCCGCACTCGCCTCACTCTCGCGCCTTGCGTGCGACAGGAGAGGGCGCGCTTCCGGCCCGCAAGATTGAGCTGCGTTCGCAGGCTCAACCTCGCGCTCTTTCTGTCGCACAGAAAGCATACGGCGCGCGGCGACAATTTTATCGCCCATGGACTTTATACGGAACCTCACGGCGACGGCGACGGCAGAAGTGCGCCTGTAGTGTCCATACAATTGCTATCGCAATGAAAGAAATGCGGCGCAGAGCTGCACCTCAGCCTGGTGCTGGGCATTTTCTAAGAATTAGCGAGAGCCGTATTATCTGGTGCAGAACAAATCGACGCGTGAATTAATTAGCATTGTACGCGCTCACATATTCTCTTTTTTTGTTTTCTCTAGAATACCCTCGTTTAGTTCTCTCGAAGTCGCATATCCCCTGCTAAACATTGATTCACACAGCAATCGTGGGCCAAGAAAGGGTAAACGCTCCCATCAGGAGCGCGCGCGCGGGCTCGCGCAGTTGGTTTGTGAGCAGCGCCGCCATGGACCGGCGGCGCGCGCCGGACCCGCATGTCGCGACGGAGGAGGAACGGCTCAGACCGGCGCCGGCTGCGATGGCGTGCGCTCCGATGCGCTCCACCTCTTCCGCCGGCGGCTGCGCCCACCGGGGACGCCGCGAGCGCCCGTCTTCAATCCGGACGCGTCTGCTTGAGGACGGCCAGTGGATGTGGCTGCGACCTGCAGCGCCGAACCCCACCGCTGCCCGCTCGATCGTCTCGGTTGTCACCTTGTGAAGTGCGAGACCGGCTTCGCACGCTCCGTCCTGGTGTTCCTGGAGCCATGGATTTGCAACCTCCGGGCATTCGACTCGTCAGGCTACTCTTGCTCGCACTTGCTATCGGTGAGTCGCGCAGTGAGATCAAGCTTCGTCATTTCTATGTTTAATGCGTTCGTAACTGTAGTAGAAGTACAACGATGTTACCATATAACAAGAAGAAAAAGATCTGTCTAGCGTTGAAATTTTCAGATGACTGTTTTCGGATGCTATCGGTTCCACTTGACACTAGTGTGTATTTGCTTGCCAGTGTCGCCTCGTCCTTTGTTAAATTATTCAGTCGCTTGTCACTGTTACCTTGACTCTTTGGCGAGCATGTTATCTTGCTCAGAAATAACAATAGTGATGTTGCGTATCTTCATGCCTTCTTGAATTTTTTATGCATTAACAAATTTGGAATCATCTGGACTGGTTCATTCAACCATGTAGGCTAGTCACAGTGGGAATAAGATTTACGCAAGAGCTATCAGCACTATTGCTCGGCCTAGGTTAGTGCTTCAGACAATGATGGCGACTAGTTCTTGAAAGTTTTTGCACGGTATTTATTGACACGTGTACTTGTTTATCTTTCCGCCGTGACTGCCTTTCACCGGCTAACAAATGTTAAACGTATTTACTCGGCTCAGGACACACTTGCATGTATCAGAAATTTCTCGAATGTGATGAGCAGTTCTTGCCGTTGTCACGAAACATTGGGTTATTTGATTTTATGCGCCACGCGATTTGTGAAGCACTTCCGGCAAACCACGCGGGCACTGGAATCTTCAACGAGCCATGCATAAAAGCCGACGCGCTCGACCCGCTGATGAGATTTTCGACGATCGCCGACTGGTGCTCGCCGCTATCGTTGTGCCTTGAGTGTAACCTGCTTTTCCGTGAACAGGTTCGCCCAATGAAAAGTTAGGGCGAAACAATGAAATGTTTCGTTCCTTCGACCGCTTCCTAACCTTACGTGAGGCTTCCTTACAGCGAAGGAGCGATGGAAGAAGCAAGCGTACTATGAAAGCTCGTTTCGGCCGTCGTTCGCCGCGTAAGGAACAGTTGCCGCACGTATGGGTTCGAGAGCATCTGTTAAAGCTTTACGCGAACACCATTATTCAATAAAAAAGTGGTATCGTCGCATAATTTTTGAATTGAAGTGCTAATATAGAGACGTGTGGACGCTTTCTTCTAGTTTTACAAAAGCTCCACATTCTAGCGCAAAACTTGATGTGTTCATGCAACACTCGCACGCCGGCGTCGTGCAACGCATGGACGCATGGAGGAAGAAAAAAAAATATAGGAGGGAACATACGTCACTCGGCCAGCCTTGGCAAGCAAACGCTCCGTGAAGCGACAGTGGTGGCCCAACACGTGACTTCTTGTGTCGAGATCACGGAGCAACAATCGAGGTTTGCTGAGGCGTTTGTTTCCCAGTTGCTATGCAAGTAGTTTTTATTTCGGTGCGCGCTTGTACGGCGGCCCTGCCGTGGCTCGGCCTGCAGAGCGGGAAAACTAAAACCAACCACGCACTTTCAGGTGTGGTCACCAGGTTGGGCCATCAGATTTGGCTTAAATCGCGTTGCTGTATGCTTCCTCCTATCTTTTTCCTTCCTCCGTGGGGCAATGCCATTCATCATACTGTTTCTCACTATAGTACCTAGAGAGAAATCTGGCCACACCGTCTATTATAGTTTCCTAAGCGGCCCTGTGCCGTCATGAGAATGAGAGTAGGTGTGTCTGCGAGGCTTTTCTTGGCTGGTGTTGTAAGAGGCTTCGTCTAAAACGTGGATATGGCTACACAAATACCGCACAGTTAAAGTAAAATATTCCTGAAAGGTGTTTATTCACCCATATTTCATCTTCCTATGAAATTTACTCGCCTACAATACGTAATCAAGTGAAGAAAAAGAAGCAGGCTACAAACTGTTCCAAAGCGACCGAAACTCTTGTGGTCCGTCCTTCAAATTTAGCGGTCCCCTGATACTTTCTTACGTTTCACATATTTGTGCACGCAATAACAAGTTCTCATAATTAAACAGAAATTTTCTTGTGTAATAATAAAGCTAAAACAGCTTTTTAGTTGCTGTTTTAGTGGGTAGCGAGTCATTGTGACAGACGGAACGGTACTAGCTAGGCGCGTCTTCAAGGCGTCCTAGCTCTCCGAGAACGGTGCCAATCCGAAATCACAATATACCGGCATTCCTATAAATACCACAGCGCAGCAGCGCCAGATTTCCCTCTGGGTAATATAGCGAGAAACTCTATGCCATTCACTATGCCTAAAATACTGCGTAGAATCCGCTGAAAATGACGCCTGGAACCGTGCTCCTGCTTCTCCGCAGGCAGCGCGCATGCGCGAGCAAACATCACGTGGCCAAGCAGTGACGTGAAGCGCTCGTTCAAGGGCCCCTCACCAGGTCTGGCCATTTTCAACTGACAAGCGAAGAGCATACAATGCGGGCAATTGATCGTATTTGCAAAGTATTACATCGCTACGCTCCGCGGAAAGATAGGAAATTTCAAACCGAACGCAGTTTTTCCTTTCCCTCACCGCGACCGCGCTCCAAGCCGAACGGTGACGTACTCGTGTCCCTGCGCCTACGTACTCGTGTCCGCCGTGCGACGTCAATCATCAAGACACGTGACTTCAAGAATTATTCAAGGCAACGTCTGTTATTTGTGTGATCTAATGCTTAAATTGACGAATTGAAGTTTAGAGAAATAATAAAACATGCAAACCGTATGTCTGCATGTTTTTTTTTTTTTTGTTTTACTTCGCACCGAAGCAAGAGAGATGTACTTCCACTTCGTCTGCTTGTTCCCACGGTCGTTCAGTCACGTGCGCACGTGCCGAATCTATGTCATTTTTTACCGTGTTCCAGCGCGTGATCATGCTCTGCAATCTACTTGTGTCTCTCTCAGTATTCGTGTAGCACTGAATTATACCGCTTGTCATGTGTCCTTGTGCACAGTGTGCAAAATCGTGCGCGAGGCCATCAACAAAACCGCGCAGCGCCGAAAGAAAAAACAAGAAAGAAAATAAAGGCTGGGCCCGCGACGTAATGCGTCACCCGATCCTCGAACTGTGGTATGGGAGAACGCAGGGAAGGAATTTCGCTTGCGGAGGCTAGACGGGGCAAGTGCGTCCATATTTGAGGTGAAGCTCGCCGTCTGAGATCATGGATTCGCGACATTGAAATATTTCTATCTCGTTTATTAATGAGCCCATTTGAAAAATTTTCGCCGCAGAACGCTCCCAGAGAATACGTATCAACTTCCAGCGTATAACAAAAATTTGCTACCGGACCTGGTGAGGGGCCCTCTAAGGGCCAAAAGCGGCGTAAGGACGCATGAAGCTAGCTTCGGAGCTACTTACGCTGTGTAAGCATCAACGAAGCCTTTAAGGCACGTTCACACCGAAGGCGGAGCGGACAAGCGGACAAGCGGATGCGGCCAAGCGGCCGCGGATTTTCCGCTTTGCGGAAAATACGCGGCCGCTTGGCCGGATCGCGCCCGGACCGATTTTTTCCGCGCGGATAAGCTGGCCGCTTTGGCCGCAGCCAATCAGAACCCGACACTGCAGAAGCGCTGGTCAAGGAATATAAACGAATGTCTTTCTCTGGGCTTTTCGCTTCTGTTATTCAAAAGCGTCAAAACGGCAAGTTGGGCCAGTTGGTTAGGTTTGTTACAGCGCAAAACAACACAAGGACAAAAGAAGGTATAAAACGACGACACGGCGCCGTGTCGTCGCTTTATACCTTCGCTTGTCCTTGTCTTGTGTTGCGCTGTAACAAATCTTGAAAATCGGCTAGACAAGTGGCGAGTAAAATGCCAACAATCTCGTTTTCTTCGTCTGAGCTCATCATATTGCAGAAGTTGATAGCGGACGGGAGCGCGCCGACCCACGAAGAAAAAAATATCGAAAGTGCGCGCACAAACCCAAAGTGCCGCGAGATGGCGGCACGTCCCTGAAATTGCTAAAGAAATTGCGAGATGCCCCGCCTTCACGGCGGCGCGGATAGCCAGACAACGCGGCCGGTCTGAACAGGCGCGGGCGCTCGCCGCCTCGCCGCTTTGAAAATCCGCTTGTCCGCTTAGACGCTCCGCTTTTGGTGTGAATGTGCCTTTACTGAGGTCCCTCAGTAAGTAAGCTTGCAGAGTCACATAAGGTGGCCTCACCGCAGTGAACGGTTCCTTAACGAGCTAACTTAAGGATGTTTTCATTGTTTGGCGCTTAATTTTATGATAGACAGTTTTTGCTTCTGTTTTTCAGCGTCACAACAACGTGACATTGTCACAAATTCGACCAGTTCAGCAAGCGTGTGCAGATTGAAAATACTAATGAGGGGCCCTCTTGTCAAATTCTTTTCGTTATCGATATATTCATCATTCTTCATTGAGCTGGCTGAATAAGTAGACAGAACGAAAATGGTGCGGAACACCCTCCTTCCCAAGAGAAGCACAGAAAAATTACGCCAGAAAAACATCACGAAAGCCAAAAAAATATACATAACAAAAAAATTATTATCTATGCGGAGCTAAGACAACGAGGTTATATGCCGTAATAAGCGCATGAATCACGGTTTAAAATGTCGAAATACTTTCATCATCCCCAGCAGCAACCTATTTTAGGTCCACTGAAGGACGAAGTTTTCTCCCTGCGACCTCCAGTTACCCCTGTCCTGCGCTAGCAGATTCCAGCTAGCGCCTGCGAATTTCTTAATGTCATCCCCGCACCTAGTCTTCTGCCGTCCTCGACTGCGCTTCCCTCCTCATGGCACCCATTCTGTAACCCTAATGGCCCACCAGTTATCTGACCTATCTATTACATGAACTGTCCAGCTCCGTTTCTTCCTCTTAATGTCAATAAGAATATCGGCTATCCTGTTTGCTCTCTGATCCACATCAATCTCTTCCTGGCTCTTAACGTTACGCCTAACATTATTCGTTCCGTCGCTCTTTGCGAGGCCCTTAACTTGTTTTCGAGCTTATTTGTGAGTCTTCAAGTTTTTGCCCCATATCTCAGCACCGGTAGAATGCATTGATTGCACATCTTTCTTTTTAATGATAATGGCAAGCTTCCAGTCAGGACCAGACAATGTCTGCCGAATGCGCTTCAAACCAATTTTATTCTTCTGTAAATTTCCTCCTCATGAACAGGGTCCCCTGTGGAGTAACTGACCTAGGTAAACGTACTCTAGAGGTAAACGTACTCTAGACTCTAGAGGCTGACTGGCAATCCTGAACTCTTGTTCTCTTGCCAGGCTATTGATCATTAACTTTGTCTTCTGCATATTAATCTTCAACCCCACCTCACTCTTATAGTCTCGCTGTTAAGTTTATCAGTCATTTGTTGTAACTCCTCCCAGTGTTGCTGAACAGGACAATGTCATCTGCAAGTCGAAGGTTCGTGAGACATTCGCCGTTGATCGCTACTCCTAAGCCTTCCCAGTTTAATAACTGGCATGCTTCTTCCAAGCACGCAGTGAATAGCATTGGAGAGATTGTGTGTCCTTGTCTGACCCCTTGCTTTATAGGTATCTTCCTACTTGTGGAGAATCAAGGTAGCTGTGGAATCCATGCACATACTTTCCAAGATATTTACGTAAGCATCTAGTACACCTTGATTACGAATCTATGAAAGCAATATTAAGAGGCTGATTGTACTCTGTGGCTTTCTCGATTACGTGATTAATGGCATGGATGTGACCCATTGCATACTATCCTTCCAAAAACCTGCCTGTTCCCTTGGTTGACTAAAGTCCACTGTTGCCCTTATTCTAATGGAGATTATCTTGGTGAATGTTTTATATAATACGGGAAGTAAGCTAATCGACCCATAATTTTTCAATTCTTTAACGTCTCCTTTTTCGTGGATTAATACAATGCTGGCATTCTTCCAGTTCTCTGGCACCCTTGAAGTAGGTAGACAGTTCGTACAGAGGGCCGCTAGTTTTCCAAGAATTATGCCGCTTCCATTTTTTACTAAATCGCCTGTTATTCCTTCTTCTCCTGCCACTCTTCCCCGTTTCTTGTCTTGCAAGGCGCTTCTGACCTCATCGCTAGTTATAGAAGGAGCCACTGTAACCTGTTCATTACTACTTCGAATGGAGATATTCTCGCTGCTTTGGGTTCTGTATAGCTCAGTACAGAATTCTTCCACTGCTTTTGCTAAATCTTCGAGATTGCTGATGATATTACCCTGCTTATTATTCAGTGCATATCGCTTGGTTCGTCCGATGCCAAGTTTTCTTCTCACTAATTTCAGGCCGCATCCATTATTTACTGCGTCCTCAGATCTTCTCACGTTATAATTTCGGATAGCCCTTATTTTCTCCTTGTTGATTATGTTTGAAAGTACCGCGCATTCTATCTGATCTCTGGGGTTGGGCACTTTTATTCTTTGTCGTTCCTTTATAATTTCCTTTGTTACTTGGGAGACCTTACCTAATGGTTGCCTTGGTGCTTTACCTCCCGCTTTAATTGCTGCTTCTGAAGCCAGCCTAGTTACGGTTTCATTTATTGCCTCTATGTCATCTGCTTCTCTCTGTTCTAAGACTGCATATATGTTTGCAAGTGCCAACGTGAATTGGTCTGCTTTTACCCTTACTGCGTCTAGGTTGGCCTGTTTTTTCTTAACCAATTTTAATCTTTCTTTCTTATTTGTATTTAAAACACGAAATTTCAGCAAAGAGAAATTCTGACAGATATCCATGTTTCAAAACAAAAATTAAACGCAGCACGCAATGCCACTGTCACAAGGCTAGAACCTCACGTTCACTTCCTATCCCATCAATGGGAAACTACGCGTATGTGACTCGCCTTTCAGAACTACGTTAGAGCAACAAGTGCACGTTTTCAAAGAGTACCTGCTTAGCGCGAGCCCAGCAGCTCTTTTACTATCATTAGTCTTCAATTAAACACATTTAATCTGGAGGCCAGTCGGTGCTTGTTTCAGTGTTTGGTGTTACTTTCAAGCAAGAATTTCTATTATTATTATTTTTTTCTGTTTTTTGGATGGAATTCGCCCGATAACCCGGCACAAAGTGATGCAACTCCTACTGTAGATACAAGCGCTCGAGCCATTCGTTCGAAACGTTTTCTTTCTTAAATGCGTAAACATTTCTATGCCTACCCAACGAAGCAAACCATCCGTCCGCCCCTTTGTCCACCCGTCACGTAAGACGAATCGCTGTTAAGAAATTAATGTATAAAACAAAATCAATTCGAAAGGGAGAACGTTGGCGGTGGGGATTTGTCAACCTACGACAACATGCTCAGAAGCGGACTGTCTTACCCACTCGGCGAAACACCCACGTTTGCAGAAAATGAAGACACCGAGTGTTTCAGCGAACACTTTCAATTTCTTTTTTTTTGCAGCGAAGCTACACTATGGCTAGGAACTGGCGGATCGCGTGCACGCCTAGGCAAACAATTTTTCATACGTGGGCAGATCCCGAAGATATTGCAGTGCCGGGCCCGCCGCGGCTGAGGTGAAGTGGGCGTTGATCGCTCCCTATACATGAGCTGATCCCGAAGATATTGCAATACTGGGCCGACCCGAGGTGGACGTGAAGCAGGTGTTAAGCACTCCCCATACGTGGTCCGATCCCGAAGATAGTGCAATGCCGGGCCGACCTGCGATGCAGGTGAAGCAAGCGTTAAGCACTCCCTGTACGTGGACCGATCCCGAAGATAGTGCAGTGCCGGGCCGTCCGGTGGCGGAGGTGCAGTTCGTCACTACGGGGCCGACAATCACAGCTTCGCTGATCATCCTTCTTCACTTGAGTGGAAGGGCACTGATTGCTTTTTCAGCGAAGCTGTTTATGCCGACCCTGTCTCGTCGCTGTCGGAGTTCGCTAAGGCTATCATCATCCACAGCGCTTCCACAGCGCTACAGGGTGAACGCGTTCGTGCTACAGCTCCTGCGTTCCTCGTCATGTCTTCCACAGTTGGCTCCGTTGTCGCTCGTCATTCTAATGTAGAATTTCACTTTTCTTCTTTCGTCGCAACGGGGAGGCCGTGTTTACGGAGGCATGAGCCATTGCTTAAGGGGCTATGAGCCATTCATTGTCTTTCGTCACGGACAGATTTAATTTTTAGTCAATCCTTATTGAATAATCGCAAGTGGCAATACCAGGTGGATGCTGCTAACCACGCCACCGAGCAAACACGAGACATCGAACGCAAGCGACAGCGGCGTACTGCGAAAACACCCGTGTACTTAGCTTTAGGTGCACGTTAAAGATACCCGGATGCTCGAATTTCCGGAGTCCTCCACTACGGCGTGCCTCATAATCAGAACGTGGTTTTGGCACCTAAAACCCCTTAATTAAATTTTTTTAACAGCGTACTGCGGTCATACCGTCACTGACGTCGTTCTCACCATCACAACCGAGCGTATGTGTAACTTCATTAAGAAGCACAAAGACGTCAATCGTCAAACCAATCCAACCAATCCTCGAAACGATAGCAGCGCCCGCATCTTCAGTGGTGAGCCATGCACCCAATATACGGAGCTTTGGATTAGTGGTTCCGCACGTTCCATCTCAGCTACAGATATTGGAAGACCACGAGCAGTGCGTACTCCTGAGGAAGAAGCTGCCTACCGCTAGCGTCAGCGAGAGTTGGCTTGTGAACCGGCTCGTCATCGCAGGACCAGCCCCGAGGTGCGCGCCACAAACACCTCATGCTCAAGAAAAAGAAAAACAAGGCACATTGGAAGAATCGCAAAAAAAAGCACTTCTAAAGGATGCTCATCACGCGAAGCTCGCAAGAGCCAAAATCAGGTGAAAGAATGAGGACACAAAAGATTTACAATATAAACTGCTTGAGAAGTTTGACTTGCATGTTGCAACACTGTGTGTGACTAACACAGCTTCGCTGTTCGACCATCTTCACGGACTGGAAGGGGCGGTGATTTTTGTTTAAATTGCCTATGGCAGAAAGCATTATTCTAGTCCATGAGCTGGTCTACTCGAAGAGGCGGCCATTTACTTGTGCAAAAACTTGAAATGCCTAATTGACTAAAAAACGAAACATCACTAATTATATTTTAACTAATTACCTTATGGCACATATATCGGTTTCCAAAGTCGAGCAGGGGAGTTCGCAAGGTGGATCCACTCGAAAGCATTCAGTAGATGACACTAGTTTCGAGATAATGATTCCCGAACTTTACGGAGAAATCCATTGACGTGTCAGTTACTGTTGTGCTTCATTGCATAAAACGGTGTTTTGTTAAGAAAATAAGTGGAATTGCAATGCATTTTTACCACAACCTTTACGAAGCATATCTCGTGAATGGTGTCATCCAAACAAATATGTTAAAGTGAATATGCTCTGCAGTCTCACCCGCTAGAATTTGTAAATCGCAATATGGGCCATAAGGTCACAAGTTAAAAATCTAATTAATGAATTTTTGTTAACTAGTAGATTCTGCACTTCAATTTTTTGTGCAAGTAATGTTCTCTTCGAGTAGACCAGTTTATGGACTAGAATTGTGCTATCTGGCACAGGCAATTTAACAAAAATTTCAAGGTGTTCGCTGAAAGACCCAGCATCTAAACTATATGAATGGGCTGTACCGGCTTTACAAACCAACTGTCAAAGGATAACATTTTCTATGAAGGTTTTGTTGAACGATTTGGTGATTGTGGAATAAAAGCCATCTCTAGGACCACATGTACACGCGCCTTCAAGCAATAAAGACATTTGGAAAATTCCGGTTTTGCCAAAATTTAATGCTAAACACGTCAAACTCCCTATGCATTTCGGTGGTCGTGGGATGTGCCTTCCGTTAGGACGATCGTTCACCGACCGACATGCCACAAATCTACAAGGGCGCATGCGCTTCACGTCGCGCGAAAAGGCAGGTAAGCAGTCAATGAATTGATAAGGTTGTTGAGGAGTGATGAGGAGTTATGTGGACCTCGTCATGGTTGATAACGGATTGGCGCGGTTGGATAAGGTGGTGAAGAACGATTAGGGCTTATAATGGTCGGAGCAATTCTAATAAGTTTAATAAGCACCGATAAAGTTTGTTAAGGGTCAAATTAAGTCCAATAAGGCTGATAAGGGCCGATAAGGGTTGGATAATGTCCGATCAGGACAGATAAGGACTGCTAGGCATCGGATCGATTTCGATAAGGTTGATACGGACCTAAGAGGGTTGATAAAGCTCGGATATAGCCCGACAAAGTTGATAACGACCTATATGGTTTGATGGTTGGTAAGGGTTTATTCTGGTCTCATCAAGTTTCGTAACATTGACAAGGACACCAGGCTGCGTGGAGATTGGCAAGCGGCGCAATGCTCACGCTTACATGGACATGCATATCATATGGACCGCTAAAAAAGACGAGGGCGCGGGAAGAAAATGCAAAACGATGACACGAGCGGTAACTCTCAACTGATTTATTCACGGCAACACGTAGTAATATGTACACAAATATAACATGCGCAGAACGCAGCAACACGACCCCTCATCAGCCTAGCCGGGCAACCACTTATAAAAAAAATCTATCTCCGATTCAAATAGCCTAATGAAAATATCACTACAACAGTCTTGGCCTTTCTTTCGTATATGACATGCCTCCATAAGTTCGCGTGCAGCCTGGTCCTGGCTTCTCTCCGGAATCTTTATCTGCTTGAAACATGGTCTACAGTGGCAGGCATTGCAGTACGCAGGAAAGTGCGCCAATTCGTCCTTAGTTAATTTTTGTTCATGTTCCCTGGCTCGATCATTCAGGCACCGTCCCGTCTGCCCAATGTAAGACTTACCACACGCCAGGGGGATTTCATACACAACTCCTACATTGAATTTGTCGTACGGCTTAGCATACTTCTTGCCACAGCCTTGCCCCAACTCCCAGAGGAATTTCTGCGTGAACATTTTCTGTTTTTTTTTTTTGTTTTTGAGTGGGAGTTAGCGCTGAATGACCGTATTTAATAGTGAATAGTTAAATAGCGAAGCCGCTATGAAATTTTGAGTGCCAACGCCGCAGTAATACTGGTACTGTTGCTGACTGAAGCGGGTTTGTTACTATTGCATACTATCAGAGTGAACGCTTCTCTCAAAGTGCTGCTTTTGGGCCAGTGTCAACAGCATACCAAAAAACTCAGAAGGGCAGGGATTTCTTCTTGGCACAACACTTTTCAGAGCATCGTTGTAAGCTTCTTTTCTATGACGCTACAGTTATTGCTAGGCACGCACATGACCTGACCAGACTCATAATAGCAGCAGCGGCATTTGAAGGGAACAATGCAGTAAGCAAGCCTTCAATAGCCCTGTAGACCAAGAAGCTTTCATATTTGGGATGCGCGAAAAAGAGATGCTCCCATTCCTTGACAATGACTTGTGCCGGGCACTTCTGTTTTGTCATTTAAGATGAGCCGGCGCCACTGTGCAATCACGCTTGTGCACCTCATATATATATATATATATATATATATATATATATATATATATATATATATATATATATATATATATATGTTTGCTTCTTCTCCCAAATTAAAATCACTTGGAAGTACTACAGTTTAATTCCTGGAGGCGCTTGTCTCCGCTTGTCGCCTCTTTCGCCGTCGTTTGTCCCAATTTCCGGCTGCTGTCAAGCATCATCGGTCAGTACCAATATGAAGCGAGTGTTTTCAATAACACATTTGGTTTGCGCACATGTCTACTTCGCTCTATGCGACAGAGCGTGGCCTGCTGAAGGTTGCGACTTTGGCTTGTCCTTCCAGTGGAATAAACCTTGGTATGCTCGCCTTACGAGGTAACACATATGACACTATCCTGCTCCATGCCGCCTTGACGGGTCGTATCCGAAAAGAGTTACATTTACTGTTACGGGTGATACTTCCCAATTCACGCTGAACAATGCACAAATCATGTGAGCAGGGTTCTTCCAGTGAGTGAGCCTAAACAGACATTCGAGGATCAACTCACTGTTTGGTTCTCTTAACTCAAGTATTGCGAAGACTAGACTTGAACCTCTTACAATGAGGCGTTGCGGAGAGTACCATCATTATGTTAACAATGTCTGGTATAGAGGCGCGATGTCCTCAGCGCCATTCGTTGGTGGACACAGCAAGTAAGCATGGTTTTCTTGCCGAGCGTTAAACACGGCTTCGTGGAAAGCCGTCCCTTTCAATGGCTTCGCAGCAAAAAAATTTTGGCTAGGTCTTGGACAGGACGTACTATGAAGCGATGGACGTGACACAAGGCGAAGGTAACAGACAGAAGAAGCGTGTTACCTTTGCCTGTACGGACTCGCTAAAGGAGTGTAAGTGGACGAGACAAGAATAATTTCTGGTTGGGCTGTGTCACGTCTATCGCACAAAAGTACATCATGTCTTTCTTTGACCTTCACTGAGATTCCCTTCACTGCTGGTGCGTGTTCAAATTTAAGTTTATTGTTTTGTTTTGCGCAATTACTTTGTGAATCTAGCACTCTTCGGGAAGCTTAAGCTGCGCAACACGCGAACGCCGGTAGTGCGAAGACCGCGTTGCGTGGGCGCTTGCAACAAACGTTGGAGACACGTCGTCTCTATGAACGCTGTTGTGCTGCGCGCTAATATGGTCGATGGAATACTGCTTGAGTTTCTCGGGGCGAGTGTAAGTATTAATTGTGGGCTTACGGAGAGCGGCTGTGACTCGGTAGTTGAATAGACAGGCTGGAAATCGCATGATTACTCGCTCGACTGCACATACGTTCGTTCGCTCGCTGCTCGTTCGTTAAGTACTCGAGCTAATGGTGGTGCTTGTGGATTATGGCTACAGGCGAGTTTAGTCTGGCGATCGAGGCAGCCAATTAATCCGCCTGAGCGTCTCTTGCGAAGCTTCTCAGGTACATGATGTGTTTTCCTGCTTGAATTGAACGATCAAATAAAATATGGGATTTTGCGTGCCAAAACCCCGATTTTATTATGAAGCATGCCGTACTAGTGGTGGTGGTAGGGGGAGTCGTCTGGAAATATGGATCACCTGGGGTTCTTTAACGTGCACCTAAATCTAAGTGCACGGGTGTTTTCGCATTTCGCCCCCAACCGAACGATAACGTGTGACGAACAAACGAACACGGTCGGAACTCGAACGCGTTGTCGCATATCGTACCACAAAGTTGTTGGAGACGCAGCTTAACTCCAGCGCTTGCCCATGCGCATTGCGGTGCGCTATTCGTTCGCTGTACCGAGTTTCAAAGTTTCAAAGTTTATTGCTTCAAAGTGGTCACTTGTTTTGATAGATGAGAAATACAAAAGGAAGTCCCATAGTCAAAACCTGTGTTGGGGTTCGGTCCCAATATAGTTGCATGTGAAAGGTGCGGTACTCATGCTTCCTTAGGGGATTCGCGTGGCTACATGTTTGTCACCCCGTTAGTTCATTTTGCTACGGTGGTGGCACGAACAAAATGAAATAAACTCTCAGCGTCCTGTTTAACAGACGGTGTTTTAACTGTCCGGCTACCGTTGTCAGCGGGCCAACTGCCGAAAGCTTGTTAGCTTGTTGCCAACGGTGCTGCAAGGGTAAAGCAGCCACTGGATAGCGGTGCTACTTCTTTAGTCTAGATCACGATATTGAGCGCGCTTCGCTATTTCGGGAGGTCTGTCCAGCATGGGGTATTCATGCTGGCGACGATCTCGTGGCCATGAATGGTCGCGCACATCCCTGAAGCTTAAAGGCGCGTGTGGTCCGCTTCAGGTAGTGAGGACGGTTGGCTTCATAGACTACTCGAAGTGTACTGCCGTTTGCAGTGCGTCATGCGGACCCACGTGGGCTGCTATGCTATTATTTCTCTTCGTTCTCTTGCATGTTATCGCCCTTTTGCATGTGGTAGCAAATTCTCGATAACCTACACCTCCTCGTCGTCGTCGTCGTCCTCCTTCTCCTCCTCCTCATCATCATCGTCATCATCATCATCATCATCATCTTAATCTACAGCATTATATGTCTCGCCTGCATATGTCTGCAAGTGTTATCTTCTTTCTCGGCGTGCCTTTTTCAATTGCAGCTTGCGAACGAAGTCACGTGGGTGGTATGCAAGCGAGAGGAAATTCCAATGCGTGAAAAGTGTGTGGCTCATTCTTTTTTTTTTTTCTTGTTGCTCTTCGTAGCAAGGGGTACAAGGTATTTTTGCCTGTACACTGTGAGCTGCCATATGCTATCGCTTTGAATGAAAAAATCCTAGCCATTAAGATGTCACATTTGACACGCACTGGCTTGACAGCCGCTATAAAGAAAATGAAATTTCCCCCTAGTTGAAATACACAAACAGAACGCACGACACTGCATATTTGATGAATAAGAGGTCGCGTTAGTACCGTACTACTGAAGCGCATGTTAAGCTTCGAGCCACAACTTATTCGTTTCCTCTATCGCCCTTTTCGAACCATTTACGTGCGCCATATCTATGCTTCTTTCTACATTCCAATAATGTAGACACCGGTGAATGACGTTAAAACTTTTTTCGAGTTACTGCTCATTGACAACCATTAAGCGATACTGCTTGTCATTTTACTTCATTTATTCGCCACGCGCTATATATTTGTTGTGTACGAGGTTCTACTAATACGTAGCGTTTCTGGGGTTGAAGTGCACTTTTCGAAACGCGTACACTCATTTCTGTGGTGTTTGCACACACTATTGTGCTGCTGGTGATTTACAATCCTCCCTCATCTTCAAGTTAAGCAATACTCAGAAATGTTTTAACCTGACAGCTGTTATATAGCAAAAAGGCGCGATGACGCTGGTTAGATGATGCTGGCGATGATGATGATGACAATGCGTCTTCAGAACTTGGCTCTTTCCCACTATGGGGATGGGCCAATAATAAGTATAATTGGTAGTTAACCTCACAAAGATTCACTTGAAAAGGAAAATTTTGAATTAGAGTAATTTGCAAGTGAGAAGTAACACTAGACTAAAGGACAATTATGTTTGAAGAGAAATATAAGATTAATTAAACAATTTAGAACTAAATTAGGTTAAAAATATGGCAAGACCAGAAGGGAAAATAAGAATTAGCGCGGTACATGTTATGTTGAGCTTGCACTACTTTGTCTTAGTTGCTACGATATGATTTACTTTTTATTTTATGCCGTACATTTTTGAAAAGTACGCGCCTCCCATTTCTACAATTGTCTTCGCATGGATAAAAATAATTCTATCCTCATGGTCACCCGCATACAGAATTCAGGAAAAGCACAGTACAACTACATACCGATCTTCGTGCGCTTTTCCTTCATATTATTATTATTATTATTATTATTATTATTATTATTATTATTATTATTACTATTATTATTATTGAAAGAAAGTCGTCGCCACGTCGCAACTGGCATATCCGGTGAAACCATTTAGGCTACGGAATCGGATGCATTTTGATCATAAATATGCAAATATTCTTAAGGCGTCATTGCACATCAGGGAGGAATTAGGAAGGAAATGAGAGGTAGAGAGAACAAGGAAGCCCTAAATGTTCATCTGCTACAGAAGCGCTCACGTTGCTCTGAAGTGTATGGGTAGCCAACCGGACGTACGCTGTAATTTCGGCAAGACATCCATTAGAAAAAAGACTGCAATTTCAGCAAAACGCCCTTTCACATGAGTGAATTAGTTCACTAACCACCCATTGTCTATGGTTGTAAACGAATGAAATATAGACACAGGAAAACACGGTGATGAGTGCAAATTCCATCGATGTGTAGAAGCTCCCTGCTTTCTGCTCTCGCTCTCTCTGGACCTAGTAGTCACGGGTTCACTCGTTTGCCCAATTGATTGTTTGTTGACAAGAATAGATCGAGTGATCGAGTGATTAGTTTAGATATATTGAATAAATAGTTATTTGGTTCTTGTGTTTCAAAGCAATTTGGGTCTATGAAAGAGGCCGGCCGTATAGTGGGGGGCTCCGGAGTTATTTTGTGCACAAAGGTGCTATAATATAGCATTATATCACTCTGATTTCAATCCCATCTCTTGACACGAAATGTAGGTAACCGATGACGCAAGCATCGGGGGATGAGTTGCAGAGCAGTTTGAACAGCCCTGTCAAACGTTCTCCTGTTCTATAGGGGCTGACTTTTGTTTGGTTTCATAACAATTACGATTGCCTACCTTTACATGCTTGCCCTGTGCATTTGGTTCACAAGAGACAAGGATAGCGTGGAAGGAGAAACAGATTCGGTGGTGCCGAGCTAGTGCAGTGAAAATAGGTAACCGGAAGAGGTGGGCGGTGCCGGCGTTTGTGATTGGTCCGTTTCCCCTTGCTTAGCTTGCGGTGGCTGGAGGTAATGTGGAGGTAATGTGCAACAAGGAATAAAAGATGCCGCTAAAACGAATCCTCGACGTAGAAATCGCAGAGCGATGTCGTATACGTGCATGAAGGGCTCGACAACGTTGTACCAGCACACATTTTTTTTATTATTATACAAAAAACAATTTATTCTTGCAGACGACAGCACAAAATAACTAGTGGCAGAGCAATCAGCAGGCAGCCATCTTCCGTTCCTTTAAATAAGGAGCAGTCTCCAGCTATCTGAATAGATCAGACTGATTCAGTATAATAATATGCCTTTTGTACGTACACGTCACTGGGATGAGGTGAGCGTGCACGATTCTTTGACGTCGCGTGACAGGCAGGCGAAGTTGGTGAAGCACGAAAAGCTTTGACCAGGAGCAGGTTGCTAATGGCGAAAAATGAAGAAGGCGGAGAATCGGTAATGACTTACTTTCTTTTGTATGGTCTGATCATGCATAATCAGTGTGCACTTCGTGTCCGATGGGGAGCTCTCGCAGTTTGTGTGACCTCGCGTGACACAGGCTAAATGGACGTGGCTCGAAAGTTTTTGACGAATCGTGTAGGGCTAATAAAAGAAATGGAACAGAAACATGTTGGATTAGCTTTACTTTATAGAACTTTACTTCCCTATCGTGTACCTAAGGTATAGAACACGACCGTGCTTACATTAGGCCTCCACCGAATTGCGCGTATCACGGCACGAGGGCGCTCAAAACCAGAATGCCGTCGGCTCTGAGTCATGGCATCCTTTATTTTTTCAATCGGGATTCACACGTATTGACAGAAACAGGTAAGCGTGTAGGGTTAAAGAAGGATTACTTTATTACCAGAACCCTCCCCCTAGGGTACTGGTAGTACTAGAGAAAGACTGCCTCCTCTACAATTACCACAAGTTAGAAATGGTCGGTTCGAAAAGCAGAAAATTGAAGAATGGAAGCGACGGTAGAACCATGGCAGAGATACGATAAAATGCCGCTGCAGTGTTCCTTTCGCTCATACGTGCAGTTAGGTTTTCTCCCGACTTGACAGTGAAAAGTGGTCGTCAACAAAGTTTTTTTCTTTCAGCAAGCAGCTACTATATATGGTTCGAATCACTTCTTCTTTTCGCCACAAAAGATCTCTAGCTTTAGAAGCGTTATCGCGTAAATGTCTAAAGCTTCAAATAATTTAATTATATCGACAACAACGAAACCCATGTAGATTTGCTAAAATGTTATCACGCAGCAATAACCGAATAACCGACTAAGACGGCTCCCGGAAGTAAGAGAAGTGATTGCTAAAACAACGTTATTTTACATTATTAAAGAGACAGCAAAGAGAAAAATTATTTGAGCTGTGTTAGTAAATTATTCTTCAAAACTAGCAAAATACCACTCTTACCGCGAGGAGGAGCACGGTAAGGCAGAAACGACGAAAAAAGTCGTAGTTTAGCCCGAAACGCGAATGATTGATTACGATAGCAAATTATTGCACAGCTATACGCAGAAAGGTTAGCACATTTATCAGCTGTAAAGCTGCTGCAAGCATTCGATTAATAACTTAATTAACAAGCACGGTGTCACGCACGCACAGGCAAGCATGAACACATCTTACTGGATGACCACGTTCACCCGCTCTCAAAACGTTGGAGTGTTGAAGAGCGGCAGCAGCGGCGAGCGAAATCCCCTTCGTGCTGCCTCTCGCTTGAACACGAACTAGGAGAGCAAGAACAGGGCGCACACGAAGCCATGAGCTACCTTGGGTCCTTCGAACATGCCTCAGATTACCTCCAAGATAGAAGGGCGTAAAATTGGGCTTGTTGATAAAACATGCTTCAGTAAAACAGTGCAAGGACATCAGACGGGACAGAAGAGAGAACAGAGCGCTGAACTTCCAACCATTTATTTTCTTTTCAGAAAGCATCACGTCGACAAACAGAAGCACTGCAGCGATGCGGGGAACGCAATAAAAATAGAACCACATAGAAATATTCAATGTTGGGATAGCTCGAGGTGTCTCAACTCTTTAAAAGAGTTGAATGTTAGGCTAGTTGGTATTTTGACATGAGGACCACCTTGATACAGCATGCAACGGGACGACACAACAACAACAAAAATAAAGACAACGCGACTTCCTTGTTCGTTCCGCCTTTGTCTGCCTTTCTGTTCTGCCTTCCGGTTGCGCGCTAAATCAATATGGTCCTCATATATCACCGCCTTGTCAGTGAGACCGGCCGTAGGGGTACTGACGTAAACATCCTTTAAACGTAAACACTTTTCCACTTTGAATATCTCGCGCGTGACACGATTCCGTGTTTTGCGATGATACTACTCGGTGAATCTTGGGTTGCATTTACACGTGCAGCTGCGGGCAGAAAGCCACCGCTGTTTTACTCAGTTTACATTGCACATATATTCTTTAAGACTTTCATTTACGTATTGGCCTGTCTGCCCGATATAATATTTACCAAAGCACAAGGGAATTAGATACAATGCGCTATTTGCACCGTCTCTAAATTTATTTAGGTCTTTGACAAGGCACCTTCACTTGGGCCTAGATACGGGGAAAATCGTTTTACAGGTTACTTTTGCATTAAAGCCCGAGCAGGCTCGATGCATGGCCCACGTGGCAATAAGCCACTTAGTCCATTTGACTCCGCGCACTCTAAACTTATGAAACGTGGGATTATTAGCTCATGCTCTATAAATTCCCACAGAAAATCCCTGCTAACACAAGATTTTCCACAGCTTGAGTGAGTAATCTGAAAGGTCAACTACGGCATGTTAGCCAGTTTTTGTGTATGTCTCTGTTGCCGAAGGCTAGGTTGCGCAGATATTGTGTTCGGGGAATGTAAGCCCATATGTACCTACTCGGAGTGGACAACAAAATGCAGTAATTACGTGTATGCACAGAATCGCGCACAATTTAGAAAAAGTAGCGCAACGTGTAACCGTCAAAATATTTTTCTGTTCCTCAAAAATATTCGGCAACGTATGCAAAATAATAATTAATTATAATTGAACTTACACACCATTGCGTGTTTTCTATCATGCCTCTTTAGCAAGATTTGTCATCGGGCTCTTTCTTTCTTTTCTCGTCCCCTTTCTCCTATCTTCCATTTGTATGTTTCTGTTTCCTCCGTTCTGAACAGTCGGCAGGCCTTGTGCTCCTTCCGGTGGCAGCTGCCAGCTTGTTCTTAGCTTTCCCTTTCGTGTCGAGTGCATATATGTTTTCAAGCGACGTAATAATAATAATAATAATAATAATAATAATAATAATAATAATAATAATAATTATTATTATTATTATTATTATTATTATTATTATTATTATTATTATTATTATTATTATTATTATTATTATTATTATTATTAAACTTCGGTGCTACAACCATCTGCCACGATTGGAGCTTCAGTCATTGTCCTTGGCGGTGCTGGTGGACACAAGGCGGTAAGCACTTCTGAGCTTGTTCAATGGCGACTGGCTTGTGCGAGCGGAAATCACTCGGTCACGCCGTTCTGGCATATGCATGCGTTCATCGCATCTTTCCTTCCTCTCTCTCAACTCTTCTATCGCACTTTGTTTCCTTCCACCAGCCTAGGGTATCCAACCAGACGCCTTTATGATTACCAACCCTGCTTTCTCCCCCCATTCTTTCATTTATTTTCTTTCTCTGTGTTCATGCTCATCCACAGGTAGTTCTCTTGTGCGTGTCACTGCTCGCGTTGATGCTCGCATCTTCGAGGTGTGGCGTTAAGGGGTCGCGTGCGGCTGTGGCCGTGGCTGATCAGCTGCGAAAAGAAGTTTAACAATAAAAATGACCATTCCTACCCCTGTCGATAAAAGGGGGTAAGCAAAGCTTGTCCTGCGTGCACCTCACCTTCGTCACGGTTAAGTAACCCGCAGGTAACGATGCCGGATCGCTTCAGGCTCCTGCTCCCTCAGCTCGGGATCTTCTTATCGTTGCTGTCGGATTGCCTTGCGTCGGGCGGCTCTAACGGCTTGATCGGCGCGCCGACGGCGAGGCCTTTCACGGGCGAGTTCTTGCTGCTTCTCGTCGAACGAATCCTTTCTTGATCTTTAGTGCCCTCTCTCTCCCCGGCGGAAGCGAAACGGCTTTGATTGGTTGCGCTCGTGGTGTGAGCGCGCGCCAATGCAGCTGTAATCCTGGCTAATGACTCACGCTCCGGCGCCGGCGCAGCTGTCAACTCATGAAACCAGCCTTTTCCACAGCTACTCTTTTCCGGGAGGGATTGATTTTTTTTTTTTTTTTGCGTGACTACATGGCCACTGAAACTTGTGAACCAATTCAAGCATCGCTTGAAAAGCCCCGTTGAGTGCGCGGTTGTCAGCACTTTTATCAGCCTAATATAAGGGAGAAAAGCGCCCTCTCTTAAAGACGAGGTCCTCTTTGTTGAATTCACAAGGGTTTGGTGTATCTTGGATCTGGCAATCTTGTAACCACTTCCAGAAAAAAAAAGGCCCTTTCCCGCCTCCAGAGCGTTGTAGCGAGTCGCAAGAGGCATGAGAATGTACACCGCAAGGAGACAAGAAGTGAAAAATCAGTCGCACAGTAGGTAAAATACTGGTATAGGCGTAATCAACGCCAATATAATCGTAAATTGACCCGGTAATGTCAAGTGCATCATATACGGTACATGGAGTTTCATGCCTTAAAACTATGATTTCTGCATGGGAAATCAAGGCACACCTTTAAAACCGATAGTGATACGCAGGAACGAGTTATCGGTTCTACAGAGTTCAACAAACGAATTACTAATAATTTAATTTTTTAAATAATGAAGTTACACCTCAAACAATACTTGTGTACTTATGTACTCTCCGTGGCCAGAAATAAAGGTGAACAAGTTGGTTTAATTTTTAGTGATATGGAAATGTGTTCGGTCATACGGGATTAACCACATTGCTGTATTTTCCTGTAAAGGATACACCGCCGCAGATATATACCTATTGAGGCAAAGCCACCGTACAAAATACTTTCGGGAAATAGTGTGAGCGTGAATTGAGCAAGCTCGCATGAGGCGACGCTGTTTGGAAGGCTGCTTTGACCTTGCCTATACAAGAAACAATAATCAGTCGCAGAGTAGGTAACAAATGGTAGGGGGCAAGTTAGCGGCAATATAGTAGAAACTTAACCATATTTCACCATAGACTACACTAACTCCGGGGATCGAGCCACCTGGCCTCTTGGTGAGAAAAAAAAGAAAGAAAGCGTGAGTCAACTGTCACCGCCACAGAAGACAAGGTCGACACAATTGCGAGTGAAATATGATACGAATAAGAAACTAAATGAGTGAATAAAGAACATTTCAAAAAGAATATTTAATATTATTGAATCACGCAAGTTTAGCGTCAACACTTGTTTGACCCTTTCATTTTTATTTCTTCCACACCGGTTTGTGAGTTGCTTGGTTCAATCTTTCGTTGTTTTTCTTTCATGCTATACACCGGCATACTTTTTGAATATATTTCATAAATTCCGACACAAAAGAAGAAAATGCAAATAACGATAAATTTTCTCGCCAATAAGCATGCACAAGGTAAGGAGGGAGCGTAGGTATTTTTACTGTTTTCTCAATCTATTTTCGCGCTTACAAAATATTTGCGTAGGTTTCTTCCATCGTCCTTTTTGTTCTGTATAAATGATTAGAGCAAATGTTTAGGACTAATAATTTATATACTTATCTAATGAGATTTTATCATACATATTGTTTGCATTACACTGTGTATTTCGAGTTCAGGTGTCTTAACCATTTGACGCTGATCTTCTCCAGTCCTCTCGTTACAAATATAACCACCCGCATAAGTAACATTTAAATGACGCACACGTGTCGCCTAGTGCATGACGTTTGCGCGTTTTATTTTTGAAGATAGCCGACCAAGTCTATCTTACTAGTTATGAAACTTCCCCCCCCCCCCCCCCCCCCCAGTGTTTCTTTAAGGAAACATGTTTCAGGTATTTTGGTTGTTTAGAACACGATTCCACATGACATTGAATATTGCAATAATACATTACAGCCAACCTGCCGGCAAAATGCACCCTTGCGAAGGCATGCCGCGTATTTTTGACAATCCATTTCACCAGACTTAGCACAAGGAGTCAGGTTGCAAAGCACAGCCTCCTGATTTTTCAACAATTCTATATTCCTCCTCATTAATGTTACGAAACCTAAATGGGAAAAAAATATATTTCTACGGTGAATAGCTTTTCTGGCATTGTCACAATAGTTTTCTTTCCTTTCGTTTAACGGCTTTCGTGAAGCACCCAGAACAGATGGAATTACCAGCGTCCTGTGAATCTATGCGATCAGATCGTAAGTTTTCAAAATAACTTTAAAAGGAGGACCCGTTGACACTGATCGTTCTTTCAGTAGGTTGAAATAAGAATCCTAATTTCAGCTTACATAATGAATGATTTGCGTCGAAAAAGAAAACAGCTACTGGTGAAAGTGCCAGCATCCACTCGAATTGAGTCTGCCTCTGCTCGGGCTGCTTCTAGCGCGCTCTGTAGTGAGCCACAAGTAAGAATTAAAGGTTATTTGTATCCTGTTAAACAAAAACTAACTAAATTTGCGTAGATGCCGCCGGTCTACGAAATATGCGCATTCACCTAAAGTCAAACGGTGTTGTGTGCTTGAAAAAAAAAAAACTTTCTTCTTCGTAGATATCGGTCGGTCGTTGTTTCGATGGTTTCAGCCTGAAACCTGGGCGTCTAGGCATATTTTATGGGGCATCCTCATGTCACGGTTCAGCCAAAGGTAATATTTTAGCTTGGAACAGCTAGCTTTTATTTTAGAATTCGTCCTAGCAATTACCTTAGGCGACCAAAGTCATTAAGCTGGGAGCGGACTCCAGCCGGCTCCGCTCTCTTTCAAAAGTGAAGAGCAGGTACACTACGTTTTTTGTGGGCGGAGCTTCTTTGTAATTCTTAAGTTGTCACCGACTAATAGACACGCTTATTGCACGCGCTCCGCCTTGGATGCGTGGGCTTTACTGAAGACGTACATCAAGGTACGTGTGAATTGGCGCACTCGTCTGGCGTCAATTACACGCCGCTTTATGGTGTCGCTTGCCACCGAAAGCTTCCTGCCCTCCTGTAATGCCGCAAGATATAGACGCATTGCAGCAAGATGGCCCACCTGGACCTGAGGCTGTGCGTCTACCACTTGACACAGCCGAAATGCTCATACACAACACAGTTAGAGGCGTTTGCATCGGCTGCGTTATCTGTACGTCAACGCATCAGCGACTTTCCACCAACTCGCATACACCCTAGTACTTCTTCGTAGACCAACCCCTTCTCGATGCCACCGCCAGCGGTTTCGAAGTTGTGGATGACGCTACCACTGTGAAGGACCACCCACCAGTGGAAGTGCAAGGCACTTTACAATAATAGCAATGTCGTGAACGTCTGCCAGTGCCTGCACCTGCTTAGTTAAATCCCTGTTTCAAGTGAGAACTTTCGCTTCGTAACTAACCACGTGAGGGGCTTACAGGCTGTAACAGTAAATATTTAGCCTCCACGCATCTCCTCGTTCCCTCCGCTCCAAGCGACCACGGTTTAAGAAAGCGCTGTTTTGGATCTGTCCTTCAGCGGTGATCAGGTCACCGTGTTACCCTCCGAAAGCACTCGGTGTTCGAAGTATAAATTTCTGTTTGGTTATGGTTGTTCATATTGGAATTGCGTATCCGAAGGAGAATGGTAATCTTATCGAATCGCCTAGATTCGATTATCTTTTTCCTAAACATTACTAGCCCCCCTTCCGATTGGACAGCTCAGAAGTCAAAACAAGCAATGCCTTCATTCAAGTAAATGATGCACAACGACGCATTAAGGAAATGTTTATGGCTTAAAAGGGCCAACTAACGCTGAGCGATAGTGAAAATTGTCGACGTTAAAAAAAAAAGAAATGCTGTTAGAAATCCTCGAGAGTATTTCGAGCTGTCACGGTGATTAATCGGCCCAAAAAGTTTCAGTTTACATAAGCAACGGCCGATATGTTTGAGTTAAAGCTTATTGCGTCTTTACAGAGCGGAATGCTTTGCTTTAAAACGAAACGCAAAGAACGACGCGTCGAATTGAAAGCAGCGCAGCATTCAATGCGCATGAAAATTACGAAGGTAAAAGTTAAAAAAGAAAGAATCTGCCCCCAACAGCCGAAAGTGGAAAAACTTTTTATACTTTTAAGGTTATGCACATATCATACCTCCAACGATCCTGACATATTATCAAAACAAACCTCGCGAATGCCGCTTGCTCGTCTCACAAGTAGCGGCCAAGTGTGGGGCTATCTCAGTCTACCGCAGATAACACAGGTAAGCTCTTCGCTAAAGTTCGTCTAGACAATGCGCGTGCTAAGACGTCGGCGCTACGAGTGCACCGTAGGCTGGCTTACCTACTAGGCGAGAAAGCATTGTGAGGCAGTGAGAATTAGCCGGCAGTTTTTTTGCAGCTGTAGTAATCGAAACTTTCAACCTGCTGGCCCACCCCTGGAACGCACCCTATCACCTAACGGATATCTTAGGCCTAAAATTTTGTGTGTACCTTTTTGTTTTTTTACGAAAGGCACGAAACTTGAAAACTGATCGCCACTATTGGTCTTTTGCTGAAGTCCAGCAATATTGCATTCCATTCTTGTACGATAGTCCCGATAAGTGCTATTCCTGTAGAGCTTCCAATTGCACAATTGCAGAATGCCGGATGCTGAGTACTGTCTTTTCCTCGAAGCTATTTACCCTAAACGAGTCACGTTTTTCGTTCTCTGGCTAAGGCGGCTGTTTTCCATCTATTAAGCGTATTCGCAAGTAGATCGATATCACTGTGAGATTAGAAGGTGCCCCGTTTTTTTTTTTCTTTTGGCGAATGCACTTAACTAGATTTGCCGAGATTTTAGCATGGCAAATTGCAGGCTCTTATAGCGTGTAAAATTAGCATTGCAGATTAGCCGTCGGAAAGCGCGAGCCATCGGCGCGAAGATTTCCGGGAAGTAATATAATCATCGCAAATCCAAGATATGTTTGCACACGAGCAATGCGCGAGGGTAACGGAGCTCTGACTCCAACACTTCGCCGAGGTTCAAAGGGCCTTGCTGTCTCTCTGTAAAAGAATAATAAGGAAGAAACGCTTTCGGAAAGCCCGAGAGGTTCGGTCCGCTTCCTCCCTTAACCTTGTGGCACAGCTAATGCATACACAAGGTAGCGGGTGTCAAAGCAAAAGCAGTAGCCCACCTTTCAGCGCGAGGCACGTAAACGTACGTCCTCGCTGAAGCAGCAGATGGCGTTCGTGTCGCGAGGACACCTTTTCGCTGGGCATAATAGAAGGATTTATGTATGCAGGGGTGAAAATGCCTTAAGCCATCCTCTCAAGAACAATTTCCCGTTGGCCCCTAATCGTGGGGAGGACACTCAGCGACACACCTCTTTCTTTTCGTTTTCTTTTTTGCCCCTTCTGCCACGCATTTAATGGGCCTTCGTAGGATGTTTATCTCTCTTTGGAAGAATGTGCTGCTTGCTTGTACGGGCTTGTTGGGATTTTGTTCCTGGCCTACAGGTATCGATACTGCACCGCAAGCATGTTAAGAAAGAACACCCGGAGGAGAAAAAACTTGTTTAGTCATGCAGAGAGTGTAATGGAAGGCTTATCTGTGCAACGTAATGAGCTGTGGCTTTTCATATTCATGCCTCCTCTCAAACTGTCTCTATGTAATCATATAATTACTTATGTTATTATAAAGTCACATTGCAGTGAGAAAGGAAACAAGTGAGCAAATGCCTGTGGTACTTCCCTTCTCAGACGCACTTTCCCACAACCACAAAAAGTTTGTTGTGGAACTGAAAAAAAAAAGACATTTGCAAGTGTGAACTACAAAGACACGTGGTTAAATTGGGTCGTCGAATACGAGAGTACAGTCGGTCACATTGGTTTTCGGGATATCTATTCCGCGACAATCTGAATCATCTGTTCGGTTAGGGCACATCGGTTTTCATACAATGGACCACTATGAAGTTTATAGAAAATAAAGCAGGTTGAAAGAGCCAAACTGGCAATGGTTGGTGCTGCTGTTTGATCACTACTGATAAAATTATATCAGCGCAATGCAGATTGAAAGTTTTAATTCGAGGTTATCTGTCCAGGTTTTTCAGCAATTCAGCTTTTTTCGCAGATACCGTATCCCGTAAACTTTTAAGGGCGGCTATTCAAATTGTGTGCTGAGCAGCGAACGTTATCGTTTACAAAGATTATGACGATGACCACTGCAATTGGTTTAATTGTCATGACGAGTGTGTTTGGCAATAAAAAGTATAAGGAAGAAATATGAGGTTGTGCTCTTGCTTACTGTACGGGTTGCTTTGTTTGAACTTCACCAGAAGCATGCTGGCAGAAAACAAATTCAAAATAGCCGAGCGTGCGCCGTTGTTTTTTTGGCCTTAGGCGAACAACTTCCGTTCAAGATTCCTCGCTCGAACTCACAAGATAGAGCTAGGCCTCATACTCGAATTAGCGAAGTTCATTGCAATAAAGCGTGCGCCTAAAAGCTATGCATCATTATTTGACTCAAAGACAGCGCTTTAACTGAGGTGCTGAACCTGTATGTACTCAGTGATTTAAGATAACTGTCTGAGGACCTAAGTTGAGTATAGTCGGCATAGTATGGAAAAAAGCATGGCCGAAACCCCCTTTAAGAGGAAGTATTTTGGTGCGAATCATTATATTCGTTCATGCGCCTATCCCTGGCTGTTCTGGCGCATGACGTAGAAACAATGCTCAACTTTGGTCGAGGCATGTTAGTAGTACGAGAACAGCAGCCACTGTGGAGATAGGCTACTGAATCTCGACGTCCCGTCATTGCACCAACGAGCTCGCGCCTCCGCGTCAATTGAGTCGTAGCTGTGCCGCTAACGCGTGAAGGGAGTGGAGCTTCGTATTTAGTAGCGGTTTCTTGCCCAGAGGAGTCAGGGCCCCCAATTATTGCATGGTCCCGTGACTCAGCCTGGATGAACCATTACTGCACAGATAATACAGATAGGCTACCTTGAGTGCTAAGTTAGCTTATAACTTCACACTGTTGGCAATGCAAATAAATTGAGTTTTATTTCAAATTTCATGATTTACTATCGCATAAGTCCTCATAATTTCTGGATATTTTAGACATTACTTGATCTAGGTTAAGATTGTAGGATTATTGTGCCGGATTTGTAAACGAAAAATTAAACCTTAAAGGTGAACGAAAAAAATTAAAAATGGCCTTGCGTGACCTTGCTCTGACAGCTTCCTATAAAATGCTTTGCTATAAAGCAGTTGCGAATAGCATTTGTACTAGGTCCATTTTTGTTCTCGTGTGTGTGTGTGTGTGTGTGTGTGTGTGTGTGTGTGTGTGTGTGTGTGTGTGTGTGTGTGTGTGTGTGTGTGTGTGTGCGTGTGTGCGTGTGCGTGTGCGTGTGCGTGTGCGTGTGCGTGTGCGTGTGCGTGTGCGTGTGCGTGTGTGTGTGTGTGTGTGTGTGTGTGTGTGTGTGTGTGTGTGTGTGTGTGTGTGTGTGTGTGTGTGTGTGTGTGGTTCCGAAATAACGGGTACAAACATCATGGGCTCATGGGTCACTTTCATTTGTCAGTGAATTTGCCTATTCGCTGACACGTGTCGCATGAGAGAACGAAGTCATCCACATCCGTCCAACAGCCGGGCCAGTAGTACTCCTGAGCTAGCGTAGCTTTGGTCTTCTTGATCCCGAGGTGGCCGGCCAATGAGTTGCCGGCGATACCTTTCCGTTACCGGGAGCTGTCGCATACCCTTGGCATCGGTATACCTTCGATACCTCATATCAGAATTATCCTCATGGAACGAAATGTTCTTTTTCGCTATCCCCTCTTTAACATGTTCTTGCAGGGCAATTTAGAGATAAATGTGCCCTCTGCTCAGCGGCAAATTTCGCATTATAAGCTTCAGTAGGATGCCGCCAGGTGTTTGAAGTAGGTGCTGAAAGTGAGCCTTTCACATCTTCGGAGCACTCAGCGTGCCGGCTCGTGGTCCTACCTCTTCCGCCATGCGTGTCCAGATCAACAGATAGATTGGCTAGTTGGTTGCTGGTTTGATGAAAAATGGTCATAACGGCGCGTTTTGAGGACAGGACACAGAAAGAATGCACACAGGACAGTTGCCGACCTTGATCAGTGACTTGATCGGTGATTGTCCTGTGTGCGTTCTTTCTGTCTCCTGTCCTCAAAACGCGCCGTTACAACCATGTGTCCTGATCAGCATCAGTCGACATGAGCCACTTGTCACTGTCCTCTATGGATTTAACTCCGGTGTTTACAGCCAGTGGCAGGGGTGACTCCTCTGGTCGTGTGAACTCCAGTATTTCTGAAAGTTCACGCGCCTTTGAGCGTCATGCGAACGGCTTCGTCTGAAAACGACTGGCATCATTCGTTAAAAACTTCAGCAGGCCTTTTTTTTTTGAAAGTAGGTAGCGGCAATACTGTGACAAATTTTCCGACACCGCTACCTCGGTGTACAGTTGGCCGAAAAGATCTTCGAGAACTACTTTAGCCATCGGCAGGTGGACACTCTGCTCCTCAGCTACATGTCGGGTCCAAGCGCACTCTCTGGTAAATTCCCGACGAGAAACGGAACTTGGGTACGCGACATCCATCGCTGCGGCTGAGTCGCGGAGCCCTCTCTCCCTTCTGACGTTTACAAGAATTTCCTGTGCGTACGGCTGCAAAAGTCGCACTCCCTCGTCTAATTCTCGTACGCTTGCAAACGCCATTTTCTTTATAGCAACTCAGGGCCACGTGACCGTTCTCTTTGCAGTTGTAACATACAACTGGTCTCTGCGCATCAAACTTCCAGTTCACGTTAGCAGGCGGCTTTGAAATTCACGCTGTTTTATACTCCTCGCCGGGCCCTTTTTTCGGCTGCGCGCGTTGTTCTTCTCAAGAGTTTACGCGGAGCGAATCATCTTTCTTCGGACATTTTAGGCCGAGAATTCTTTTTTCTGGCATTTCTCAGGCTGCGCCACCCTTCCGCGAAAATTCCTACGCGTTTCGTATTCCTTCGCAAGCTCAGCAGCTTTGCACAAGCTCACCTTTGTGAGCCTGTCTTGCAGCCACAACCTCGTCTCCTCTGAAATTCCCCTGTAAGGTAGTTCGACCGCGCTGCGTTCTATCACTTCATCGTGGTCACTATAGACTTCGGCACTCTTAAGCCATTCCTCGAGGTTAGATTTATTCTGATCGGCGAAGTCTTGATGCGATTCACTAGCTTTTCGCGCATGCCTAAAACGCTGTAGGAATGCCTCTGTTGACAAAGGGTACTTGCACAGCAGTAGCAGTGCCTCTCTGACTTTGTCATATGCTTCAGAATCCTCTTTACGGAGTCAAGCTATTACATCGGCGGCCTCTCCGGGAATAAGTGCAATTTTTTCGGCCAGCTTTCGGGAGTGTATAGCCAGCCTTCTCGCACGCCCGCTTAAAAATTGACAAGAAAGAGCTCGATGTCCTCGCGAACTCTGAACGGCTGCAAAAGGTCTCTCATCTGTATGTTACAGACTCCCTCGAAGTGGGAGCGTTGCATTCGGCGGACATACGAAGTTGCAGCTTTTTTAGCTTCCATCGTAACAAAAAAGTGCGCGAAAAAGACGTAGACGAAAAAGAGAGTAATGACAAACTCGGGCGTTTCTCTCTTTCTCATCTACGTCTCTCTCGCACACTTTTTCGTTCAGATGGAACCACACCATCTCGCCCAGCTCTCAGCTTTGATGAATTTCATTATTAAGGTTCAACTGATGTCTCTTGGCAGCTCTCTTCCTTTCCTCACGTTCAGCCTTCTCCTTTCCAAGCTCCTGCTCAGCGGCTTTCTTATCTTGAATAGCCTCGTGAGCTTCCTGGGCCGATAAATTAGTTATTAATTAGGTTAATAATTACATTATTAAAACCATTCATAATTTTAAAAACACGATGCAAAATACAAATATGAGGCCTATGGTGTTTGGTCGTCAGAGATCTGACGACCAAATGCCGTTACGTCGCTTCTTCGCGAGAGATGGCGCTGCGAGTTACGTGAAACTCATCGGTGGGGCTGAACAGAAACTAGCCATTTTGCTCGTGCGTTACATTTAAACGTGTCTCCTGTGTGATTGTCATTGATCGTAGTAGTCATTTCGGGGAGTCGAAAATTACGTCACAGTGAACATAACATGTGAGCGAGAAGAGCCTTTAGGGTAATAGAGAACGGAAGTGGCTGAAGTAGTTTGACAGGTTCGTAATGCAGCACGGAACGCACCAGGAAAGCGTCGGTGCGAAGCCATTACCGATTACGAGGGAAAACTTCTGACAGTTCATTGCTGACCATGTTTATGCGAGTAAAAACAAATGCTACATGAATTAAAGAATTTATACAAGCTGCTCAGAATGCGCAAAAATTTGGAAGTAGCCTTCGACGTATTGCAAGTATAACCGGAAAATTTACAGATAATAAATTGCTGTTCAAATAAAAAAAAGAATAAGCAAGAATGTGTGCTGAAATTAACATAAATCACTCTGTACAAAGGCTCATTGATCCAGTACGGAATGCGAGAAACTCCATAAAGTTGTTGTTTCACTTGGCTATTTTCATCGAGAAGACAGCGCCCTGTGGCGAAGAAAGCATCAATGGAAGCAAGAACACGAAACCTCGAACCACAGTAGAATCGACAACGACCAGCAATTTGTTAGGCACACGTATTCCAATGATTGATAGATGCAGCAGCCACATTTTTTTACCGCAACGATGGGGTCGAGAGCTAGTGCGCGGCGCGAGAGTTTCAACGTTTGCAATTCCTGCATTCCGTTGACGGACCCGTGAAACAAAGTCGCTGACGAAAAGAGCGCCCTCTCTGGCGAGCAGGAGAAACTCGATGGTTCCACAAGGCTGAGCAAAATAATATACAGACGCGGAAATCCTCGGATCTTCGCAGGAGCGTTGCGAGGCAGACCAACACCGGACAGCTCCGAGCTCATACTCCGAACAATCAGTTTCCCTTTTCCGACGAATCGCACTTCCACGTCAAAACACACTCTGCGACTCCGGAAATAGATGCCGCGCAAGTGTATATTGGCGGCCGGAGAAACCAGCAAGGGAAAAATTTTCACACTTGGAAAAGTCGATTGAGAGATCCGCTTCGTCGGTAGAAGCAAAACAGAGCCGTCCCCGCAGCGAGCCCATAATAAAGTGCAGGTCCACGTGAGGGTCTTGAAGCGGCGAAAGCACTGCCGGAGTTTTCTCAGAAAAAACAACAACAATTGCATCACCGCAAGCTTTGCTCAGCTCAGTGTAAAGATACGACGAAATCGTGAAAGCGGCCTTCCCTGTCGGTCATCCTAATTTCCGATGGTAGCAACGAACAAGACGGTGTAAGAGGCTGCGGCAGGCGCCGATGAGATCAAGATCAACAAATAGGCGATGATTATGTTTACCTGCGCACCATCTCATTAAATCCGTCTTGTAAAGGTTGTCTTGCAGATACAGAGGAAGGGCAGCGTATCCAGTGGTTCCCTGTTATGCATTTTTAACATGGCGCGGTAAATTTCGTTACATCAACCTATACCACATCTACTTCTGCTTTCCTGTTTCTCTTGTAACTATTTCACGGGAACTTTTCCTTTCGCTTCTCTATCTCTCTCTCTCTCTCTCAATTTCGAAGGCTACATTTAAAGCGAATACCTCAGCAAACACAGAAAATACAGTACGCACCTAATACATACTAAGCATTGTGCCTTCAGTAATAGTGTTCAGAATGTATCCTCCGGCAGAAATATCAAGAATTATACTCAAGCTTAAACAGAGTGCAATAAAGAAACGGAGGACATTTTCGAGCTATACATTCTTTGCCCCAGCAAACTATATGCATGGGGAAATTGCTGACTCATTTACGTTTTTAATTAATTACTCTATGGACCACATTGCCATTGCGGAAGGCTAGTCAGCATTTCACTTAGTTTCGATCGACTAACAAGCACCACTTTTGTAATATCTGTCGTCCATTTCTCCAGCGGAATGTTTTTGACGATCCACGTAATTGAGTATCGCAGTGTGCGAGGACGACCCTCCGGAAAAGTAGGTGTACCGTCAAGGAATTTCACTCGTTTAGCGGATGGAAGCCTGTAAACTCGAATGAGGTGGTACGATAAAATTATGAAATTTGTAGGCATGACCTGGAATAAGCAAACTGCAAAACAGGGGTAATATAATATCGCCGGGAGAGGCTTCCATCATGGGATGGGCATAGATAGGTTGAATATGATGTCGATGATGATATGCGTTAAAAAATTTAAATCAATTGCAAGTCGAGTTTCAGAGAAAAGTTGGCTTATTGAAGATAAAGCTCAGTGCTATTTTTCTGCTTTGCTCATTCAAATGCTCACATTTTTACTATCCTTGTAAGGTTGCGCCGCGTAGCGGTTGCTTCCTGAAGTCCACTTCGGCTATAGATTTTCGATAATTAAAAGATTCTGTCATTTTCTTTCGCTACAAAAAAAGTTAGCATTACTTTACCAGGCACATTACACGTATTCAGCATCTTGTTGGTGACATAAAGATTATTGCGCCGTAATGCTATTCTCAGCGGATAAACGATTAATCTATTCAGCACAAGCTTCTTTTTTACGCAATGTAGCATGCGCAGACCTATGTGTCATGTGAGGAAAGGCAGGGACATCCTGTATACTCATGTTTCGGTAAAGTCAAAGATACAAGGTACTGAGCGCCAACTTTGAGCACATCACCACCGCATCTCTCATATCCAAGGTGCGATGTTAGATGATGGACTTCTCGTTTAACATCGATATCCATATGTTATTTTCTGGTTAGGCAACGTCAAGTTAGAGAGCATGTGGAACGCACAGTACATTTCACTGTGCTTAAAGGACCCCTCGCCAGGTATGGCCATTTCGAGCTAACAAGCACAGTGCACACAAAGTGCGCTAACGAGCGTGCGTGCAAAGTATTGCAACGCTACGTGCCGCGAAAAGAAATGAAATTTCAAAGCAAACGCTCCACGCCCTTCTCCTCCAGGGAGCCGCCCTCCCAGCTGGAAAGTCGATGTCAATCGCGCAAGCGCGCCTGCGTGACGCACTATGCCACGCCTACGTGGCAGGGCTGTGACGTCGCTCATAGTGACACGTGACTTCCAGAATTATTCATGGCTGCGTGGGTTATTTACTTATTCTGTTGCTTCTATACACGAATTAACCTTTCGAGAAATATTACAACCTACAATTCGAATGTCTGCGTGCCTTTGCCTATTTCGTAACGTAGTTTCATCTGCTTGTTTCCGTGTTGTGCGGTCACGCACAGAGAACGAAACTATGCTGTTTTGTACCTTGTTCCAGCGCACTATCATGCTATGTGGTCCTCAGCGTTCGTCTAGCACTGACTAATACCACTATAAAAACCACTATACCACTGTAGTCAGGTGTTCTCGTATGCAGCGGGCAAAATCGTGGGATGCGCGAAACGAGACAAACGCAACAGCTCGCGCGCGAGGCCATCAGCGGAAGAAAAAAAAAATCGACTAAAGAAAGAAGGCGGGGCCCGTGACGTATGCGTCATGCAATCCTCCAGCTCCGGTACGCGAAAACGAGGGGCAGGAATTGCGCTTAGGGAAGCTTAGGGTGGGGGCAAATGGATATAGTGGCTATGATGTAGGTGACGCTTGCCTCCTGAAATCTTGGGTTCGCGGCACTGAATTATTGACCCGTAGCGCTAAGGACCCCGTGTCGCAAGAAATCCACTGTCGTCGTCGGACGTCATTCTGCGAAAAATCATTGCGAGCCACCATTACGTAGGCCCCCTGCGTGGCACAGAGGTGTTACTGAACTAACTGAATTCCTCGAAGTAAGATGCCTCAGAAAAATCAAAAGCACAACCTAAACACGACTACACACATGATAGTGTGGGATTGTAATTTTTATATATCAAATATCAATCGCTCTGTAACGCGCAAACTCAGACATAAACCCTTTTCCACCATTTCTTCCATTCATAGAGCGGCGCATTGCGCTCGGTTCCTTCCGACAACACCATACAGATGGCGCCCGGCTCCGCGCTAGAGGCCGCGTTTCTACCAGAAAGCTCGCCTGCTCGCCTTCGTGCATAGCGTTCGCCACCAGCGTTTCCCGCTAACATTACAGTTACATAAGCTGCAGCTGCCGGGAAGCGTGAGAAGCAGTCAGGGAGAGAGAGAGAGAGAGAAAGGCACAGGAAAGACAGGGAGGTCAACCAGAGATTATCTCCGGTTGGCTTCCCTGTACTGGGGGAGGGGCAAGGGGATGCGATAGGTGAGAGAGAGAAAGATTTAAAAAAAGGGAACAAAAAAAAAGCTACACACACACAGGTACACAGAAACTGTTTCTGTTGACACTGTCACACAACCCGCAAAGGCGTTTCTAGTGTTATGCAGTGTCACCGTACAATCCTGCGTCACACAGTGAAGTCACAATCTCTCAGAAAGTCCAGTGTCTTTTAAATACCGCAGCAGTACCTTCACGGCCGATCGCGCTGATGTTCGCGTAGACCAGTGTCCAAGGATCTTGTTTTCTGTCAGTGGGCGCTTGTCCAGTTTGCCTAGGGTGGCTGAGAGGGCTGCTCTTTGCGGGTTAAAACGAGAGCACTGCCAAAGAAGGTGCGCGATTGTTTCATTGCACCCACAGAAGTCACAGAGTGGGCTGCTGGACATTCCGATAAGGAAAGAGTACGCATTTGAAAATGCTACTCCAAGCCATAAACGAACTAGAAGGGTGCAGTCGCGTCGTGGAAGCTCGGGCGGAAAACGGAGTTGTAAATTAGGGTCCAGGGTATGTAGGTGTGCACTTGTAAAATCGGATGAATTCCCCCTAGCTAATGTCAGGTCGTGTGCAAGTACGGCAAGTGGTTTCGCTGCGCCGGCTGTGGAACGAGGAATGGCAACGCAGTTGACGCTGTCATGGGCAAATCTGGCAGCTGCGTCTGCTCGATCATTGCCATGTATACCACAGTGACTAGGCAACCACTGATATATGATATCGTGTCCTTCGTCAACTATGCGATGGCGTACTTCTCTGATCTCTGCGACGAGTTGTTCATGTGATCCATGGCGCAGCGCTGAGTGTACACTCTGTAGGGCTGCCTTGGAATCACAGAAGACTGACCGTGCATGGGATGGTTCCTCCTGAATGAACTGAAGAGCCGCACGCAAGGCTACCAGTTCAGCAGCTGTCATTGATGATACATGTGACGTTTTTAGCTGTATTTTGACCTGTCTTGTTGGTATCACCACAGCAGCAGCTGAACTTGCAGATGTGACTTAGCCATCGATGTAAACGTGTACGCGGCCACTGTGCACTTCATGTAAAAGTTCTAATGTGGCCTGCTTCAGGGCAAACGACGGCATGTTAGCCTTCTTCGTCATTCCTGGGATGTTAAGGCGTATTTCAGGTCTGTGCAGGCACCATAAAGGTGAGGATGGTCTTGCTGCAGGCATGTAGTTCGATGGCAATGAGGTACGATTGGCAACAATTATACGACTGATAGTTGCGTGTGGCCTTTCTGCGGGTAGAGCGGCAAGATGGTGAGAAGGTAGTCGGGCAGCAAGGCGACTATGCGCTCTGAGAGCGTCGGTTACCAAGTACGTTGATATTGGGTGATCTCGAGCTATGACAATCGTTGCCGCTGTAGACGCACACCTCGGAAGACCGAGACACGTCCTTAGGGCTTGTGCTTGTAGTCCCTGGAGTACACGCAGGCTTGTTTTGCAGGTGTTACCAAGCACAGGGAGGCTGTATCTTGCGAAATCGAGGAACAAGGCGTTATAAAGCTGCAGCATTGACCGCACCGATGTGCCCCATGACTTTCCGCCGAGAAATTTGAGGAGATGTATTATTGTCATCAACCTCTTCTTTAGGTATGAAACGTGCGGGCTCCATGATAAGTCGCGGTCGATAATTACCCCTAAAAAGCGGTGTTTCCGTGTATTTGCAACTGCTTGTCCGTTGATACTTACAGAGTAACGCTTCATTGCCTTCTGAGTGAAAGTAACAAGGCAGCATTTCTCTGAAGACAGCTCTAAGTTCTGTTTTCGCAAGTACAGTGATGTTAAGGTAGCTGCCTTTTGTAGCCGGGTTCGTACCTGCAGTCGTGTTACAGCAGACGCTCAAATGCAGATGTCGTCGGCATAGATCGATACTTTAACTGTGTTGGACAAGCATCTGACTAGGCCAACGAGCACTAGGTTGAATAGCGTCGGGCTCAACACTCCGCCTTGCGGTACTCCACGGAACGTTTGGTGCTGAGTCGTGGCGCCATCCTCGGATATCACGAAGAAATGCCTGTCGGTCAAATAACTGCACAGCCACTGAAAAGTGCGGCCACCGATTCCAGCTTCAATCAGAGCATCCATAATGGCATAATGTGCTATATTATCATAGGCGCCTTTTATGTCAAGGAATAATGCTGCAGTGAGTCGTTTCAGACGTTTTTGATGTTGAACAAAAGTGACCAAATTGATGACATTATCTACGGATGAGCGCCCACGCCGGAAGCTAGGCATAGCATCTGGGTACACCTCGTAATTTTCCAGGTACCATTCCATGCGAGTCAAAATCATTCTTTCCATTACTTTCCCTATGCAACTGGCCAGAGCGATGGGCCGGTACGATGACAAATCTAACGGTGATTTACCAGGTTTGAGCCAAGCGGCTGCATTTCCACTCACGTGGAACCAAACCGTTGCGCCAAGACTCGTTGTAAAGGTTTAGCAGCATGAGTCGTGCTTTCTGCCCAAGATTAGCGAGCGCCGCATAGGTAACGCCGTCCGGGCCAGGTGACGAAGAGCGCCTGCAAGTCGCCAGTGCCGCTTCAAGCTCCTCCACCGAAAACATTACATCTATGCGGGAATCCCGTGGCACAGGAGTGACACATGGTGTAAGTGGGCGTTGAAGCTGCGAGCTGGCAAGTCTTGAGCAAAATTCTTCACCAATGTCTATTTCGCTGCGACCTTGGTGCAAAGCGAGGGATTTGAAAGGAACACGCTGTTGCGGTGATACGCGAAGTCCACGCACAGTTCTCCATATCTGAGATAATCGCTGACGTGGATCCAACGACTCACAGAAACGTTTCCATCTTTGAGATTGCAGTGCATCAATGCGGCGTTGATCTTCTTTTGCATCCGCCTTGCCTCTCTGAGATCATGGATGGATTTTGTTCTCCTGTACCTTTTTTCAGCCCGCCGGCGAATTGCTCGTAGTCGCTGCAGTTCGGCTTCAAGTTCTTCGTATTTCGGGAAAGGCTGAAAAGCACGCGTAGCATCTTGCATGGATTTTTGAATTTCGTGTTCCAGACTTGAATGGTTCCCTTGCTGACATACTTCCTCCATGTGCGACCGAAACGCCGACCAGTCAATTCTTCGGAGGGTCGTGGAGGGGCATTGATCCCAGGTACGTCGGAATGTGGTCGCTTCCATGTGATTCGATGTCTGGAAACCATTGCACGTTTCTTTCAAGACACCGGGAAACCAGGGTCAAGTCTACTCAGCTGCTGTAAGTAAGCCCGCGTAAATATGTTGGACTACCATCGTTGAGGCAGTAAAGGTCGTGCCGTGTGGCAAAGGATGCTAGTCTCCTTCCCCTGGAGTCCATCTTCAAGCTCCCCCAAAGTGGATGGTGAGCATTAAAATCTCCGGTGAGAATCGTAGGGCCGGGTGTCGCTGATAGCAAGTCGTGCAGTCGTTTAGAGTCGAAGCCACGTGAAGGAGCAATGTAAACAGCGACGAGTGTGAACGTAAACGTATTCGTTTTCACAATTAAACAAACGTACTGGTTGTTGTCGTGAGGCGGGACTGGGTGCAACACGTATGTCAGGGATATTACAACGAAGCTATATATGGTGCATGTGGTCTATATGGGCTATGGCTAGGGCTCCGCGCATTCTGGTTCTCTGTGAACAAAAACTATCATTATCAACGGCTCAAACCCCCGTAAGCATTCATGCTCCCTTAAGCAAGCAAAAATGGAGTGGCTCATAGCTCTTTAAGGCAGAGGCTACAATCACTCAGTAAAGTTAAGCGAACAGTGCTTAAATTCTTTCTAATCACGCAAACAACATATAGAACAGCATGACGATACCATCAATGGCTCATTAGCCCATGAAAAATGGCTCATACCCTCGTAAGCAAGCAAAACATGCACTCACTCATAGTCCCATAAGGTCCATGGTTACTCACAATGCGTGAGGCATTTTCGAAGCTTTCGACGTTGCAAAACCACCGGGCCACCAAATTTTTTGGCAAGATCGACGAAGATAAGCATCAAGACCACGAGGACACCGAATTCAGCCCGGTAGGCCCACTTTTTGGACTTTTATCGGGTTTGGAAGTCACGACCTCGTGGCCGGGGAGCTAAGGATAACGCGAGGCGTAGCGGCACCCGCGCCGAGCGGGTGCCCTGTCAAGCCGAAGGCCTTCGGGGAAGACAGGAATGGCATCTCGGGCACCAAACAACCTTGCCGCAAATAATTTTGGAGCTGGCCCAGCATAGGATCAGGCGGAAACTCAAGAGATGGAGGCTGCGCCGTAGACCACAAGTTGCGGCAGGCAGGGAGCGGGGAACGGCCCCGAAGGAGCCATGGAAGACGCAAGCACGGAAGAGGACGCCAGCGACGACAAGAGCCGGGTGCGAGACGAAGAAAGAAATTGGCAGATATACCATACCAGACGATACAAGAAAGGAATCAAGCACGCTGCCAAGGGCGACGCCATTTTGAAGCCAGAGGGGCCCCACGCCATGAAGAACAATGGCAAGATGGCGCCGGCAGACACAGCTGCCGGCGGGATGACGCAATCCGGTGGAGGGCGTACGCCGGCTCAAAGACTTAAAGCAGGAGCGCAGCGGCAACCGAGGAAGAAGCTACCGCCGCTCCCGACGGACGACGCCAAGATTATTATCCGACCCCGTGGAGGACCCAAAGTTCAGGCAATGAAGCTGTATCAAGCCACGTGTGCCATCGTGGAAACATGTGGAGGAAGAATCAAGGAGGAGGATTTTCTGGTCAGGCTCCGACCGGGTTCGAACATAGTGATAGCGAGCACCTCCGAAGCAGAAGCAGCAAACGAAATACGCAAGATCATGCACTTTCCCTTTGGAGGAACGACATACCCAGTACAGGCATATGTCGCCATGCCAGGCGACGTCAAGCGCGCGGTAATTCACGGATTGCCAGCGGGCATGCCATCGGACGTACTGGAATCGAAGCTAAGACTACGTACGCAAGGGCTCGAGATCTTAGCAGCACGAATGCTGGGCAAGACTGAGACAGCACTCATCACCTTCGACAGTCCAAGCATTCCGAAGTGGGTCATCTTCAGCGCCGGCGAGTACAAGACCTACCCATACAGGCCAACGAGACAATGCTGTTATGTATCCGGCCTGCAGGGACACCGACCGAACGTATGCCCAACGCCCGAGGCGAGAACCTGCAGACGCTGCGGAATCAGCAATCCCATCGACGGACACCAGTGCCAACCGAAATGCATGGAATGCGGAGGCGAACACGGGACCGGCACCAGAGATTGCAGGATGCGGCTCAAGACCGCTGAGGAGCTACGCGGGCGCCCGCCGCCGGGCAACCATGGCCAGCAGCAGCGACAGAGCCGGAGCCGGAGGCGCCGACCGAGCTGTTTCAGCTCAGAGGGTGACGAGAGTCACTCCCGGAGTCGGGGTGGCAGCCAGGCCGGGGGCTGGAACCAGTCACGGAACGGGAGCAGGAGCCGGAGCCGGGAACGGAGTCGCAGCCGAGGCGGAGGCAGACCCAGGGACGAGTCCTTTCCACCCCTGGGAAAGCAAAAAAACCAACGGCCGCCGAAACAACAACAGCAAAGAAAGTTGGAGTCAAGGTGAGCTGGGGAACGGGCTCTCCCAAATCTCTGTTTCCGCACTCGGGATAATCGAGCAATGACATGAAACTAATACAGGAAAACAAGGCGCTCAAAAGGGAGCTAGAGCTAAGCCGAGAGGAAACCAGCAACTAAAGAAAAGAATCGATGATTTAATAAAAGAGTTACAGGCAGAAAAAAGGGCAGCCCACCCAAATCGCCACCCAGTCGCATGCCCGAACAGATACAACAAACATAGTCAGGGAAAAAGAGCCTAGAAGAAAAGATGGAAAGCTTTATGCACACCATGCAGGAGCAGATTACACAGATGCAACAAAAAATGTGCTGCAGGAACAGATTTTTCGCAGCTAGATAAAAAGTTAACACACACAGACAATCACGAGCGAAGCCAGGGAAAGGCTCTATCACGAAAGAAGATTTGGGTCCGAAAGCCAAAACAACAACAATAACAATACAACATGGCCTGACAAAACACACTAAGCATATGGCAATGGAACTGCAGGGGATACCGGCGCAAGCAGGGACTCCTGCAGCAGTACATAAACACACAAACCGCACCCCCAGACATCCTCATGTTGCAAGAGACAAATGTCACGCCAACACGCAGGGAATAACATGCCAGGAGAAGGGCCGCACGGTGACACTAATTAGCAACAAACTAGTAACCATAGCACACTGCGAAATATCAGATACCGGGATATAACACCTGATAACTGAGGTGATACCCAAGAAAAAGCATAATGCGAAAAGTACGTTCATAGTAAACTTATACAGCCCGCCCAGACAAAAAGATGGCAACTTTAGCAAACTTTTCGCGGGGGCAGGCAGGTTAGCAAAATCGAAGATCCTTTTTATAGCAGGGGACTTTAACGCGAGGGACCCCAGCTGGGGGTATGAGAAAGGAGACAGGAAAGGGCAACTAGTTAGCATGGCCGCAGAGGACACGCACTGCACCCTCATAACGGACGAAAATCAGGAAACGCGTCTAGGCAACAGCGTTAGCCCAGATACCCGCCCCGACCTAACGCACGTTAGAGGAGCAAAAAAGGTCGAATGGGAAAACTTGCTGGAGAACCTAGGCAGTGATCATTACGTACTGAAGATAGCTATAGAAGCCGAGAACATCAAGAAGAAGATTGGCACAGCCCACATAACGGACTGGGAGGCCTTTCGGAAGAACAGTAAACACATGAAGGGGGAAATTACTTCAATAGAAGAATGGTGCCAACAGCTACAGCAACTACAAAAACAATACACGCAAGAAATAGACGGAACGGAACAAACACCGGAAGTGGACCCGCGGCTACTCAAGCTATGGGAGGCGAGACGCGGGTTCACAAAGAGATGGAAAAAACATAGGATAAACAAGAAGCTAACGAACATCGCTGAAGTCACCCAGAAGGCAGAGGAATACGCAGCGCAATTGGAAAGACAAGGCTGGCAGCACTTTAGCAGCTCACTAAACGGCACGCTCAGCACACCCATAACGTGGCGAATACTGAAGGCACTCATGCACCCAACCAAAACCAAAGCTGCGAGCAACAAGGCACTTCAAAAGCTCGTCCACCAGTATGAGGGACAAGACGAATAATTACTAGAGGAAGTCCGGATCAAATTTTATGGCCGGGACAAGCCGCAAGAATACGAAGGGGACTACCAGGGAACGGAAAACCCCGAACTCGACAAGCCAATTACAAGAGAAGAGCTGTATGCCACCATCAGAGCGGGCACCAAAAACACGGCAGCAGGAGCCGATAAAATTAAAAACTCCTTGATCCGCAACCTCAGCGATGAAGCGGTGGCCCAACTCACAGACTACCTCAATACGCAGTGGGAAGTGGGCACGATACTAAAAGAATGGAAGCACGCGGAAGTGATCATGATACCCAAAGCCGGCAAGAAGCTACAGATAGAAAACTTGCGGCCCATCTCGCTAACCTCGTGTCTCGGCAAGCTTTACGAGAGAGTGGTCACCAAAAGAATACAGCGACACCTAGAAGGCAACTAACTGTAACCCCACAGCATGTTTGGCTTCCGGGCGAACCTGTCAACACAGGATGTCTTGCTAGAAATAAATGAAGAGATCCTTAGCAAGATCCCCAAAGTAGGCGAAAACATCATCATGGGCCCTAGACCTCAAAGGGGCTTTTGACAATGTCAGCCACGGAGCCATCATGGAAGGGCTAAACAAGACCAACTGCGGCAAGAGTGTCCACGATTACGTGCGGGCATTCGTGTCAAAGCGCACGGCGACAGTAGGACTCGGAGACCTGCGGAGTTATACCTTTGACACGCCTAACAAGGGTAACCCGCAGGGCTCGGTCCATTTCGCCATTTCTCTTTAACATCGCGATGATCCGGCTAGCCTAGAAACGGAACGAGATCGTGGGCCTCCAGCACGCCATGTATGCGCATGACATCATGGCCTGGGTAAATCAGGGATAATTGGGCCAAAAGGAAGAACAGCTTCAGAAGGCGGCAACATGCGTCGAACAATTAGTCAAGGAATGAGGCCTCGCGTGCTCAACCGAGAAGTCAGAAATTCTTAGGAATGGAAGGAACACAACCAAGGAAAAAATAGAAGTGTATCTGGAATGTCAAGCCATAAAATAGAAGGACATAATACGCATCCTCAGCATGTGGACCCAGAGCAGCAAACGGTGCGGAGACACGCTAGGCCTGCTCAAGCAATCGATGGAGCAAGTCAGCAGCATGATCACTAGAGTGCCGCAAAGACGGAGCGGCATGAAGGAAGGGGACACGATCAAGCTGGTCAGGAGCCTGGTGGTCAGCAGGGTCACGTACTCACTCCCGTACCACAACGTGACACAGCAGCAGAGAGAACAAGCCGAGACTCTCATCAGGAAAGCATACAAGACGGCATTGCATCTGCCCAGAAACACGTCAAACGACAAGCTACTCAAGCTAGGTATTCACAACACATTTCAGGAGCTCAAGGAGGCACAACTGGGTGCGCAGCTGTACAGGCTCCAGCAGTCAACCACCGGCAGGGCGCTCCTTAAAAGATTAGGCAACAAAAACATAGAAGCAACGAAGGATATGATGGCTAACATACCAGGCTCTTTTCGCCAGACACTCAAAGCTAGTCCCCTACCGAAGAATATGGACCCGAATCTGCATGCGGCCAGAAGACAGGCGCGAGCAGAATACGTAGAAAAACACCTGCCCACTAAAGACAATGTGGTGTACACGGATGCAGCGCTATAGCCGTGGACCACAACACCAAATAACATAGAGTTGCGGCAGTGACCGTGGGTCACATGGGAGAGCTGATAAGCAGCGCAACCCTAAGGAGCTGCACAGTAACAGAGGGGGAAGAAGCAGCTGTGGCTCTAGCAGCGGCGGGGGGTTACCGTAGAAACAGATCCTTGATAATGCTCACAGACTCCAAAGAAGCATGCAGAAGCTACACGGCAGGTAGAATAATAAATCTCCTTTACAAGTGGTGGAGGTGCGGGGTAATGTTCCACTCTACCATCCTGGAAGTCCGTTCTCGGACGCCACCCTCTGCCTTGTCGGACGCCGACCAGCAGACTCTTCCACCGCCACCCGTCCGTTGCCCTGGTACCGTTCGCCAACGGGAGCCTCCCATCTTCAGCGGAACCAACGACAACGGCGCCCTATATGCTTCGCCTGTAGGTATCCCGGTCATGTCGCAAGGTTCTGCCGCCGCCGATCGCAGGCGTTCGATGGCGATCGCCGCGCGCCCTATGTGCCTCCTGATCCACCTGCGCCTTACGGATCCTTCGACCCATCACCAGCTCGCTCCCAGACTGATCGCCGTCCTCGCTTCGAACGACTCCGGTCACCCTCCCCACGTCGCCGATCGCTTTCCCCTATGCGTCGACGGCCCGTCTCTAACGAAGAGGGAAACTAGACGACGCAGTTCCTGAGGCAAGAACTGCGCAAGTGTCGACATGCCGAAGTCCTCCTCCTTTACCTGCTAATGTCATTGATGTGTTTATCGAAGATGTCGCTACAGTCGCCCTCGTCGATACCGGTGCCGCTATTTCAGTTATGGATGCAAGATTTTGCCGTTCACTTCGTAAAGTGACGACGTCTCTGTCTGGATTGTCGCTCCGAACGGCGAGTGCTCAACCCATTCGCCCTACCGCTGCTTGTACTGCCCGTGTGACCATACAGGACGTTTTGTACACGATTGAATTCATAGTTCTTTCATCGTGCTCCCACGTTGTTATTATAGGATGGGATTTTCTCTCACGCCACAACGCCATCATCAATTGCGCTCGGGCTGAGATTGAACTTTTCCACCTTGGTGACCTGGCCTCCGTCGATGCTCATCCTGCCGCTAAAATCGTCGTGAAAGAAGGCACCTGTATTCCTCCGCGCTCTTCAGCATTAGTACCAGTCTTCTGTAGTATCATATCCGACGGGACGGTCTTCTTCATGCCCTCTCATCACTTTGTTACCCGAAAAGCGCTTCCTTTGCTCTTTGCAGCTCTTGACCTTGCCGCCGGTGTCAGCACGATGCCCATTTACAATCATCTTTCATCGCCGCTATCACTGCTCCGCCGCGAATGCCTTGGTTACGTAGAGTCGGTCGATTCAACACGAATTTTCTCCGTCCTCGACGAAGCGCCTGCTACTGCCGTCCATGAACTGAGTGCCCTCTCCGTACCCGACTCAACATGCACTGGTGTGTTCAGTACGTGTATGCGCTTGCCAACATACGCGCGCTTGGGTGTGCGTGCATTTTCCTGCATATGCGTGCGTACATTTGTCTTAGTGTGTGCATGTGTGGGTGCGTGCGTGCAGGCGTGCGTGTGTGCGTGTGTGAGTGTGTGTGTGCGCGTGCGTGCGTGCGTGCGTGTGTGCGTGTGCGTGTGTGCGTGTGTGTGTGTGCGTGTGTGTGGGGGGGGGGTGTTTGTGAGAGAGAGAGAGAGCAAGCGAGTGAGCGAGCATTTCCTTGCATAGACCTAATCTCGGGGACCAATGGGATGTAGCGTTTAGTAAAACCCATATTTATATATACGAGACAAGAGCGAATGACATTGCATTCCCAGCATTATCTCTTTCTGAAAGCGAACTCAACGCACAAAAAAGTGCCTGAGCCGTCAATATCACCGCCCCAGATTTCGTCACTATGGCACCGTCATCACTGACGCGGCTCCGTGAGCGACTACTTAGCTGTTCGTCTTCGTTATTTTCCTTGCCTCGGCGTAGCGCATTGTCTTCACGCCAGCGACGCACTGACTCTGAACCACCATTGCGTCATTTAGCGCTTCAGCGACCAAGCAAACATTCGGCGGCCCTCGTTCACTGCTATACTGACATTAAAGTTTTAAGCTTCTTACCTTCGAAAAAACGTGAATAATAATGGAAAGCAGACTAGACGCGAGGAACATGCTCTCGGAGCCATAGAATTGATGGCAATATCACAAAAGGCTAAGTGAAGTCAGGTTGAGCATACAGACGTCCTTTTTATGCATCAGTTGCGATTTCAGAGAGCGTTTTATTGCAAAATGTTTGCTCTGATAGCTATTACAGAAGCGTGTTTAATTAAAATTTCATCACTTGGCTAGAGAATCTCGAGGACGGGCTCCAAACTACCTATTTGCTTTAGCCAACCAAGAGGAATTATTAAAAAGTTAATTAACGTAGCTGCGTTAACTACGCACACAACTTCTTAACTTACTCTGTATATGGAGGTTACCAGTTTGAACGATGAAATTATTTAACCGTTATTTGTATTGGTTTAATAGTTTTATTTGCTTCAGTTAAAAGGAGCCGGCATATTGACGGTGCAGTAGGCTTCTTATGAAGCAAGTATGAAAGCTTGGACAGGTATTCTTGGCGCAAATGAAGTTCATAAGTGTAAACATACGTGCCCAACCGTGCACTTCTACCTTTGCGATCGATTCTCCTACATTATACAAGCACCTCAGCGCTTCGGTATGGTTATCACACAAGGTGTGCGAGAGCATTATGCATGCTCCCGATTAGATTTCTGAGCGTTGCTGACACCCGGCTTGGTTTCTTGGCGTCATTAGAAATAAAAACTGCTGCCTGGGGGAAAGCTTTGGATATATTTTCAATGCTTTGTAACATATGGAGCAGCGCAGACGTGCGTTAGAACAAAAAGTACTGAAGAATTAGGATAAGCGGTTTGTTGCATTTATTTTGGCTGTGTAATCTTAAGACCTAGAGAAGAAAATACTGTGATTTTGTAAAAAATATTGCTGCCATACGTGCAGTAACGCGAAATATGAGCTCCGATGCAGTGCCCGCGGTGTAACTGGCCCCGGAACTACAGGGCTACATCGACGCACGAAATGCTGGTTTGATAAATACCAGTAATCGGGAAATCTTTAGCTCTTGAATTATTTGGTGTGTCTGCACCGCTGTGCATCCTTAGGCGCCCTTTTTACCCCGAGCACTATGTTGCAGCTAATGTTTAAAGCAGCTGCGCATTATTTTCTGTTTTATGGGCGAGCTTTCTTTAGCGTCTAACCACTGTTCCAAAATTATCGGTTAGCTCAAGACGCGCTTGCATCTATTTTTAATATCCAGAATGCTGTCACAAATTCAATAGTGAAAGAGCGTTATCTAAACAGATTGCGCGCGTGAGGCGAATACTGGCGTGCCGTCTCGATCACATCTGAGCGCCCAATATTGCGCTGCAATATACGGGCATTCCAATCTGATGAATCGATGCTTTGATCCCTAGATCAAATTCGGAAGAAGCGCTACTTTACGCGCAGCCATCGTTGTGCTTAGAGTGGTATTTTTATCAGTGCAAGTTCGCCTTATAATGAGTTAGCGTCGTGACTCATTCTTTTAGAACTACCTTATTCTTCACATCAATTTAGCGTCACAGTATAGATAGTACTACATTTTTATTGAGTGAAAAGTGGGAAATGGACTAGGACTTTTTTTTTCCATGTGCATTTAACACACTACATTTCACGCAATAATTTCTTATTCATAACTCACTTTTTAATTTAGGAGGTTTTAAAAGAGAGCAACCTTACATTACCCAAAGGCATTAAGAATAATTAAATTTCAATGCTCATTAGTCAGCTTTCACCCCATGGCAGGGAAAGAAATTTCGATAAAAATATCCCTATTATATTTAAAAGCCTCTCAGCTTGAATACGTTTTATCTTAGTTCCCAGTTAGCAGGCTGATACGATTTGAAGGTTGTTCGTATCATGGGCCCTTGACATATGTTCAACCTTCGAACAAAGGGTTATTCCGAATGTTTCATTTGGGAAGGCGTGTTACCCTCCTGCCCTTCACTCCGGTTCACAGCCACGCATGAGACGAAAGTGCTGCCTAAAAGGCGTAGTTAGCACGAGGTCGTGGGATCGAATCCCGGCCACGGCGGCCGCGTTTCGATGGGGGCGAAGTGCGAAAACACCAGTCTACTTAGATTTTACTGCATGTTAGAGATCCGCAGGTAGCCAAAATTTCCGGAGTCCGCTACTACAACGTGCCTCATAATTCCATTGTGGTTTGGGCGCGTACAGCCCCATAATTCTGTCAACACTTCTGCCGCAATGCGATGTGCCATGTGAGGCAATGACAATGCTCAAGCTTCACATAGTTTATAAGCAATGGCGCACAACACCTCAAGCAAACAGGTCTCCCTGCGTGTTCTGTGCACTGCGCAGACAAAGAGCAGTGGTACACGTAAGGTAACATTTACGTAAACTCACTACTCTGGTATTGTACCGAACGCTGAAGAAATCAAACATTCTCAGTCACCATCACCACTAAATATCGTCAATCAAGGCGGACAGCACAGACAGCTTCGCTTACATCGATTTGCACAGGGCGTGTAATCCGCATAAGTTTTCAGACTGTGAAGTTGTATGATCAAGGATTGCGCTCATTAACATACTAGTTATATTCCAAGTGGGAAAAAGCGGTTGTGGTGTCCACGGTAAATTTGATTTAAACGGCTTCAATCGAATGACCATTGCGTGACTGCCGACTTCGGTATAAATTTACTCGTCAAAATGGGCTACTATTGATAACGAATTCAAAAAGTTGATGAATGGCAAGACGGCAGAAGCTTGCAAGAAGTCTCAGCAAAATAAAATTACTTTTTGAGCAGCGTGGTTTGAGCAGCATGCTATGGCTTCAATGTCTATCAAAAATCCCCAAAATATCAACAGAGGTCGACAAAATGCCGACATCTCTGGAAAAGTGAAACCGATAGAAATATCAGGACAGCACTAACTTAAATATAAATATAACTTAAGGATAAAAACCCATAACGCACGTTGGAGGGTGGCCAAATTTCGGGACAAAAAGATTGGCTGTTGAAAGAATTCAGCCGAAATCCGATGGTACGGAAGAAGGCGAGAATGTCGGCAAGGGTTGAAGAGAGGTCCAGTAGGTCCAACTATCGCATGACTACACATATAAGCTAGATGCTTAGTCGTCAGTATTACAAGGTGCGTCCTTACAGGGTGAGGCATTGGTTTGAAATTTGGGACGCATGCCCCATCATTAAGTTCAGTGCACCATACGCTGTCATTATTCGAAGGCAGATACCGATTTTCGCGCAATAAGGATGTGAACAAATTGTCTCATGTGCTGACTGCCACCTTCCTCGAACTGCCAACATTCCTTAATGATGTCCTCAACAGTCGCACAACTCTTGAATGCAAGTAAGTGTGAGAAGTTGTGCGCGAAGCCCTTGAGTACGTGGGCAGCAAAGAGACTTCACGCCCCCTTATCGTATTTTTAGGGAAGACTGGCCCAATGGACATGTGGTGAAACACCACAGTGATGCTATAAGAGACGCTCAGGTGGAGCGATGGCCGGCCTTGACCGCCAGGCTAAACCCGCCTGTTGTTACAACTCGCCACCACCGCCACCACATACGTGGGCAGCCTTTAAGGTGTTCGATGCCTGCTAGTCTGCATTGCGACTATATTATAAAGGCAGAACGGCAACATGGTAGCCAATATGGAGGATAGACAAATCCTGCATGTATTACTGCACAATCATCTTAAATTGAATAGTGGTCATCTTTCACGCACGTGAATAATTGTGACAAGGCAGTGCTTTGACAACCAAATGCGAGTACTGTGTATGTCATAAGCGCATCTTTACCTAAGCACATCTTTTCTCGATCTGCAGCTGCTGTGGTAGCGATCCGTGTGGAAAGCAAAATTGCTAGGGAAATAATAGGGAGTACCTTAACGAAACCAAAAGGGGAAAATCAAAAGCCGTCCACGATAGCGTCTCTCGTAGACGCTACGCGACGTTCAGAAAGCTTGAGCTAAGGTCTATCTAAATACATGAAAGTTGAGAAATCGTCTTTTTCGGTAAGCACAGCACCCAATTTGCTGAGGTTTGTTTCATTTAAAAGAAAAAAAAACTAAATATAGTTACTGTTTGTCGCAAATTCTTTATTAAGGTCACCAAATTGCATGTTTTCAAAAAACGAAACCGCCTGTAACTCAGAAGTCAAGCAGGCTATCACGATTGTCAATCGCGCCTAAAAGCAGCCAAAATAATATAATATACATGACTCTCTGAAATACCACTAATTTGTGAGTAGAACTTTTCCGAAAACCTTGTAAACAAGATAATCAATTCACGTAGCCATAAATCCTCGTATCAGATTTGTCCGCCTTGGATGCTCTCGTCGATGCAGTTTACAGGACTACGGTATCTATTGTAGGTGCAGAGCTGCGAATTTGTAAGCTTCGTGTTTATATATTTTTCAAGCTTACCCAATTTTGAAATTTTTTTTTAGAACACCTAGAACTAATTTGAAATTCCGCTTCCAGCATTCACTAGAAGTTAACATGCTCTTTGAAATGCAACAAATTTCATTGAAATCGGCCCAGACATTATCTCAGAAAGGCGTTTCTGCGTTTTACATGTATTTGAATAGGCGACATTGAAGTTAGGTCCGAGCTAAAGCTGCCGCGCAGTGATCCTAGCCCGTCCACTCCGCAGCATTAAAAAAAAAAAGAAAGAAAGAGACCGTGCCTACCTTTCGAGAGCCCTCTGAAAAGCCCGGAATCAATCACAGCTGGGTTTGCCTCGTCACGACTAAAGATTCTCAGGATGACAAGTAATTTCCAGCCGGCGAGCGGCCACTCTTTATCAAGAACACTGATAACGCCTGCCGGGCAATCTTAGTGGTGAAGTTCCACTCGCAGGGATAGCTTTTCATTCTTTTAATTTTGTTTCGTTGGCGTCATCACTACGTCACCGCGGGAAGTTAGAAAAGCTTAAGGTCAATCCGCCACGTGGTGGCACTCCAGCCAACTAAACCTTGGTGTCCTGAAATAATAAAAAAAGTGTGGAAAGTCGCCGGTGACGCGCAGCTGTCGAGCCGCCACCATCATCTTCATCGAAGTATGCAACCTTAGAGAGCCAGCGGCGCTAAGTTCCGGCCTTTTTCTTTTGAACGCAATTAGCACTCTCAGCTAACGTTCCCTACTTTGACGTTTGTATCGATTTCTAATTCGCTTGACTTCGGCGGTCTTTCTAATAAAAAAAAATGTCTCGGAAACTTCTGTACTGGTCGTTACCAAACCTGGGTCCCCGAGACCGGATTCCCGATGCTGTGTCTGTTCGGCCGCGATCGCAGTCTGAGCAACGAAGCATTAATAACGCATCGACTCGCCACTGGCATTACCCTCCCCTGGCGCCACCACGCAAAAGGAGGGGGACTTCGCACGCGCAGCGCTAGATGGCGCAGCGTGTAGAGAGGGACGTGTGAGAGAGGAGCCTGGCTGCAGCGCTATTGACATTGAAATCGGACCACGCGATAAGAAAATGATGGTTAAATGTGATCAAGTGGAATTTCTGAACATTCGCCTACACGTTCCCTCATCCATCATGCACCCACCTGCACCTTCCATTGTGTCCAACGACACAAACTAGAGATGAAGCACGTGCCTGAATTTAAGTGCGCCGCCACTTGCAGGCTAATCGCATTACCGACTATAAACGTCCCGAAATGATGGCTTCTGTCTGACTGTTTTTTTTTTATTCTCGTCGTATTTGAATGTACCTACTGCTATGTGCTTTCATAGTAAGTGCCTGGTCATGCAACATTACAACGTTATTTTGTACACAAGCTTATAAACAAAAGGGCATTTTTGTATTGTTTATTTCATGGAACTGCAGGATACGCCCCACGAAGGATATACTGTTGTGGCGCTTTAATTATTATGTAACGGAAAAGAAGAGCCGGTTAGCCCGGCGCATCTCCGGCATACGAAATGTAACAAAGAAGTGCAGGTCAGTCAGGCACATCACCCACGCTTTACGCATGAGGCCGGTTCCGACTGCTCGCAGTGTTTTAACTACCGCACCGAATTCAATCTCTCCCTCCTTGCGTACCCTGTCAAACACCTTGACAATTGGTGTTCCTTGCATGTATTTTGGCAGAAATTGCGCATGTAGCTTGAGAAACTTTTAACGTTTGGAAATAGGCGGCCCTTAACAAACACACTCCTGTTTTACAGCGTAGCATCTTTGCGACAAAATAAGAGAAAAAGTCGCGCAGGAACTCCTCTGGGAGTTGTCTATTATAAATACGGGAAAGCATTGTGCCACTTGGTCATCTCCACGCAGCCCGTTGTCATTATCAAGGTTATGATACTTTATCCGATAAGCATAAGCCCTTATCAACCGTTATCGGCCGTTATCAACCTTATCAGACTAGATACAACCCTCATCTATTGTTATCTCATCAGACTTTATCCGTGCCTTGCCAACCATTATCGGTTGGTATCAACTTTATCGCAATCTATCAAATTCTTATCAATCCTGATCTGTCGTTATCAAACTTATCGGACATGATACGACCCTTATCAGTGTTCATCAACCTTATCAGAATTGTTCCGACCATTATAAACCCTTATCGCTCTTTAGCACCTTATCCATCCTCATCGAACCATTATCAACTGTGGTGAGACCTACATAACTCCTCATCACTCCTTATCAACGTTATAAATTCTTTGACTGCTTATTGGTATGTTGAGAGATGTGAAGCGCATGAGTCCTCGCATATCGGTGGCATTTCCGTCAGTGAAGGAATGCCCCAATAGAAGGTGCATCTTACGACCACCGAAACGCATCAGGGATGGGGCGTACTTAGCATGAAACTTTCTCCGAATCGGAATTTTCCTTACGTCTACAATGCTTTGGGTCGCTTCTACGTGTGGTCCTAGAGATATAGTCTACTAGCCCACAAGCATAGTGTTGGCTTTTATTCCACAATCACTAAATCTTTCTGAAAAACCTCCATAAAGCTGTTCTCCTTTGACATTTCTTTTGTACCGCCGCTACAACACCTTCATATGGTTCAGATATACTTACCCTATGCAAGCGCAGGTGTTTAGCAGAGTGGATAACACACTCAGCTTCTGAGCGAGATTTTTTTTTATTGCGATAAAGGCTTGCCCTTAAGGCATAATTCTTGGAGCGTATATGTGTATTATATGTGTGCTGTGAGGCCTGTGTTGTGTATGAATTGAAGCAGTGTTTTGTGGAATCTGTTGTCGTGTTTCCAGCGGTCATAGCTGGTTGTCACACTGTAGCAGAGGCCAGCTTGCAGTAGGAGACGCGAGCGTTCCGATTGTAAAACCGTACATCTCCATATTAGGTGGTATGCATCTGCTTCCACCACAGGAACGGAGCAGTATGGACACGTAGCACCCAGTGGTAAATGCGACCAGTTCCACCTTGAGACAACAGCCGATGTAAGGGCCACCCCGGCCCGAAGCCTCCTAAGCACAACTTCCTCCGCCCTAGTAAGGTGAAGGGGGAGGGAGCAGACACACGGTGGGATAAGAGCGCGTGTGTCCTGCCGGAGAACATTTTTACGGGCTCGCAGCGAGTTACGAGGTTGGGGTGGGAGGGGAATAGGTGATTCAGCACAATGCGTTGGCGGGCTAGTTGGTGCGAATCCATGAATACTTTGTTTAGCGCAAAACGACAGAGACAAGAAAGACGACACGACAGAGACGTCTTTCTTGTCTCTGTCGTTTTGCGCTAAACAAAGTATTCATGGAATAGGTGGAGGATCAGGATTAGGAGGGCAGTATGCGTGCTGGTCAGCAGCAATGTTGTGAGGGTTCGCTGAATGGCTTTGAATCCATTGTACCTTGACGCAAGTAGCTGTTTTACTATTCATAGTGTGTATTGTCTCGCAGATTTCCATCGCCTTATCAACCTTCTTGATTTCCTGAATAGCCGCTAAAGAATCAGTGAAAATATCTAGTTGCTTGATGGTAGGCAGCGTAGATGTCGCATCTTGCACAGCGTCGTGGATGGCTTGAAGTTCCATTATTAGAGCGCTGGCTTCCGTAGATAAATAGCGCTGGTGGCCGCTGATAAATTATGCGTAGTACTCAGGAATGATGTCCTTCCGCCGTCTGGTAGAATGGCAGCATCCGTATAGACTTTGCAGATGTTAGCGCATGATGCATCGACGATGTTGTGTTCGTCAATAATACCTGTTGTATCGCTGCGTCGTAACTTCGTTGGCTTATTAGTTGGGATGCTGGTGAATTTCCAGGGAGGCATTGGATAGGGCTGATTGTCAATCCGAGAGCCGCGTTGAAAATGAGCATGCAACGCAGCGACAGCCGGAACAAGTTGCTTTTTTATTTCACGTGCTTTTTCACGTTGCAATATTAGCTCTGCAATTGTGTTGAGCTGGGCATGTTCCTGTAAGGTTGGTATCGGAGTGATGCGGGGCAGTGCTGTGATTGTGCGCATAGCTTCGCGATTAATCGTCTCCAACTGTGCCAGCTGTGCCAAAGTCAGCCGTTGAAATTGTGCCTGATATAAAATTCGTGGCTTCAAGACTGCACGCACAAACCGTCGAGCTACGTCAGTACGAGCTCCAGCTGCTTTTGCTGCAATGCGACGAATAAGGTGAAGGGTTTTTGTCGAACTCTGTCTGGTTTTACGGAGCCAGTGTGCACCACTGCCGGAGTGGTGAATATCGAGACCCAGTATGCGGACCTCAGGAGCCTCAGGGATTGTCACTGCGCCGAGTCTAAATGTAAAGGGGTGCTGTGTGATTCTTGTGCGTCCTTTCTTGTTGGCCACCACAACATAGCTTGATTTTTGGGCGGAAATGTCGAACATTGCTTTCTGAGCTTAGTTGCTCAGAACATAAAGGGCTTCTTGAAGCTGTTGAGTTTGTCTAGATATATCTTCATGCACGGACCACAAAGTGACGTCATCCGCACAGATTAAGAACCTCACGTCTGGAATCCGATGCAGTTGCCAGGTTAGAGGTATTAAAGCAACGTTGAAGAGAAGAGGGGCCAAAACCGAACCTTGTGGGACTCCTCTGTTCGATGTGAAGTATCTTTCTTGCCTTCCATCTACTCTAATCGCAAATGTGCGATTCTGAAGGAATGAGTAGATGAATCATATCACCCGCGGTGGAAGTCCCAGGTCGATGAGCTTGGCTATAATGATTTCATGGTCTATATTGTCATAAGTTTTCGTTATGTCTGTTGCTACTACCGTGCGCACAGCGTGACTTTGTGGTGAAACCTGTAAAACATCGTCTGATAAGATAGAAAGTCCGTCTTCAGTTCCCAAGTAAGAACGGAATCCAATTTGAGCAGGATGATATCTATGGTGGCGTTCAAGCCACCAGGAAACACGTGTGGCCAGCATCTTTTCAGCGAGCTTGCAGACAGTTGAGGTTAGTGAAATTGGGCGTAAAGACTGCAGGCTATTTGGAGACTTTCCTGGTTTCGGAATCGCGACAACAATTGAATGCTTCCAATCAGGTGGAACGTTTCCCGTCTCCCATACTTTGTTAATAGCCTGAAGAAGTGCGTCGAGAGCTGCTCCTTCCATGTTCTTGAAAACCTCATAAGGAATACCATCGGGACGAGGTGTTGTTCGTTGGTTCGAAGTTTCAATCGCCGCTATTAGTTCGGCCATGCTGAAAGGGCTGGATATTTCGGCTTTGGAAGTTGTGTCAGATTCATCAATTTCGGGGCAGTTTATAGGTGACGCGTGATCGTATTTCGGGAAAAAACGCTCTAGCAGCGTGTTCTGCAAATTGATGTGGCGAACTCTGCATCGCTAACCTAACGCTCGCTGCAGGGTCAGGTTGCTTATGACCGCGTTCCATTGATCGGAACGTACGCCAAAGCACTCTGTTTCCAATGCCCGATCCAGGATTCTCGCACCACTCATACCATCGTCGTCGAGAAAGTTGCTTTTCGTGCCGACGCGCCTTCGCCGCTATATGGTTAGCACGTGCACGGCTACCTGGTGCATCGGGATTCCTCGACGCATACACTTCTGCCTGACGTCGCTTTGCCCAAAGTTGCAAAAGGGCGAGGTCCGGTTGAGGTTGTTCCTCGTCAACTGTGGTTACAGTGGTGTTCCTCCGTAGCAGTTCTTGCAAAGCGGGAAGAATTTCTGAGCGCTCTGAAGGTACTTTATCAATCGATGATTCCCGAAACTTATCCCAATGCGTGACTGTTACTCGTCGTCGAATTTTCTTTATGTACGTTCTGTGCAAACCAATCATTATTGGCATATGATCACTGCCCCATGTATCTGGTTCCACCCGCCACTGCGGCATTCCAGGACCCAACCACCACGTGAGGTCTGGAGCGTTTGTTCTAGATACTGCGGGTACAGCACAGGTAGCCACAGCGTGATGGTTGAACAGTGTAAAAGTGGCATCGCTCATGATGTTTTTAACTTGGTATCCTCTTCGGGAGTTGTACTTGTACCCCCATTCTGTATGTGGGGCATTGAAGTCTCCACCCACGAGAATAGGAATTCCCGGGTACGTAGACCGGAGATGGGCTATCCACCCCAAGTTCAAACGTGTGCGCTGTGGTCTGGCGTAGAATGACACTAAAATGACAGGAGTCTTCACTGGTCGTGTCAGGACCCCGACAACTTCATCTTTACCACTACAGCATGGCTCCAGATCAATCACTGTGTGAGCTACATCAATTTCTTTCTAGCAATTCGTCTTACGTGACAGACGGACTAACTGATGGGTTTCCTCGTTGGGTCGGTAGAAATGCTTGCGCATGTAAAATGCCGCAGATCCGACGAGTTGGAATCTATATACAGCGAAGCTTAGTGTTAGTGCATAAAGATTCGAAGTAGGATATTGCGTTTCATATTTTCTTTAATGTCTTCACAAAGTAGCATGGAAGGCTTTATTCAGGCATTGTAGCTAGAGTAATGCAGTACCGCCGCCACTGTCGCGGAGCCACGAAGGCGAGCTTTCTGTTTTGTTTTTCTCTTTCCACCGCAGGGCCGCCGCCGCCGTGGATGGATAGATGCTATGAGCACCCCCTTTGAAATGGGGCGGTGTGTAGCGCCACTAAGCTCTTGTTCTTAGTTTGTCTTATAGCCTACCTATCGCGAAAAAAAAAAAAGAAAACACACATAGAATTCCCGGCAGCAAACTTTCTGACGTAAAGGGGAGATTTGTTCTTGTAGGCTTCCGCTGTCTGTGGTCTCCCAACTCTTATGCCACCAAACCTCGAATTGCCTCTTATTAACCACTATTGAGAACATGTTTACTTTCCCCCAGCTATCCCTGAATCCAAGGGCTTCAAGGAGGCCAGAGGAGCCTAAGCCGACAGCTGAGTAGATATTCCGACTGCTTAATAAACCATGTTCCATCGTATCCCTAGCTTTACCACAGCAAGCACACGCTTCTTTTTCTTCATTGGTGTACTTAGGCGCTCCACGTGTAACTACGGGTAACTACACGTTGTAAGGCATCCTGATCTGGCTTCTAAAAGAAAGGAGCTTCCCTTTGAGTTATCATAAATTATTTCTTTCCTGCTTTTTTTTTTATCGTACGTAGTTACTTTTAGCAACATTCTCTTTTATTGCCGCCACTCAAGAGATTGTCTGAGCCTCTTTGATATTGCGTTTGACGTTCTTTTTTGCCCCGTGGCTTACTATATGCCGATTGCATATTCGCTAGCAAAAGTAGCGCAAAAACAAAGGCAACAAAAGACATAGAAATTCACAGAACAGGCTCTTACTAACCTCTATTGCGGACGTGTTTACTCTCCCCCTGCTGTCCCTGAATCCAAGGGCTTCAAGGAGGCCAAAGGAGCCTAAACAGACAGCTGGGTAGCTATCTTGACTGCTTAATAAACCATGTTCCATCGTATCCCTAGCTTTACCGCAGCAAGCACATGCTTCTTTTGTGACTGGTTTAATGCACACAGGAAGGAATAAATACAAACAATCTGTTTGCTCGCGCACCATTCTTGCGCTGCTTTTACTGTGAAGATCAACCACGTACCCAGTTCTACACTCCATTTGCTGGCAAGCTTTCTAGTTCTTTCCTCCACTCTAATTCAATGTTGTTTTTTTCTGTACAAATACCTGAACGCTCTCGCAACCATTAAATTTGTTTCATATTTCTCAGTCGCTTTTCATAATCAACTCTACTGTGAGCTTCTCTCACTTCAAAAATTTTTCAACCCATATCACCCTACACGGCTTTATTTGTAGTCTTCACATGAGCACCCAATGCGACGCTTCCCTCTGGCCTTTGGTTGCCATCGATTCCTTTTTGTACCCCGGATTTCAAGCAAACCGTAATTTCCACATGTAAGTCCTGGAACCATTACACTATTCCACAAACCCCGAAGCACCTCGTACCTATTATGTCACCATAGCGCTCTGTGTTTGATTATGGTCGCGTTACTCTGCCCCTGTATTTTTTTATTCATATGCCAAGGTATTTGTATTCTTCGAGGTATTTCCTGGCCCTGTATTGACGCTTCTGTGTACTGTTTTCCTCGAATATTATGAAACTGATTTTGAATTCTAAAATTTACTTCTAAATTCTCACATGCCTGGCCACAGATATTAGCCAGACATTGTGTTTCGCTTTGCTTGGCAGATAGCGACACAACGTCGTCCGCGTAGAACAAACCTGGAAACTTATGCTGTACGGTAGTGCCCGCATGTGTGTATGAGAGATTAAACCCGATATTGCTTCCATCTAGCGTCTTTACCATCCTTACCATGTACATCATAAACAGCAGCGGGGATGAAGGGCACCCCTGTCTCAGTCCCTTGGTGATGTCAACTTTCTCTTTGTTCCTCATCTCTTTCCATTCCTGGAATATGGTATTTTTTAGGTAAATATCCCTCAAAAGCTGTGTATAGTCGTTGCATAAGCCTTCCTCTTCCACAGTATCCCGCAAAATGTGGGGTTCTACGTTGTCATACGCTCCGGTATTGTCTAAAAAAGCCGCATTTCTCATCTGAACAATTGTATACACTAAGTAAGAAAAAATAAGCTATTATTCAGACGTCCACTGATTCTGAAGCCATTCTGAAGTTCTTCCAATATACCATTCTGGTCTGCCCATGCCTGCAGTTGAAACTAAATTGCCTGCATAGCTAACCAGTACATTACCGATGTAATGGTGAATGCATATATATATATATATATATATATATATATATATATATACATATGAGCGAATTCTAACTGTTCCCCCTTGCATTTATAAATGAAATTCATGCTACTTTGTTACCACGTGTCTGGTATTCGCCTACCTTATAGGCTTTTTTGCTAGTGCTTTCAACAAAGCTTCCTTAACTATTGGTCCTAGTTAATGAATCAGCCTAATGGGAACCTTGTTTGAACCTGTGGCTGTGCGTTTAGGAATTTTCTCTTCAGTTTCCTTCGAGTTGGAATTTCTCAGCACCAGCTCATTTTCCATCTGGTTCTCGTTCATGCTCTCTTTTCTTTTTCTCAAGAACCACCTTTACATCGCCTTAAAATGATCCGGCTGCTATTTTTCGAATATAATTTAAGCCCGCATGCCCTTCCAGCTTGTTTCCATCTTCGTCTAAGATATAGTGTATTGTTAGACTTCCTGTCTAATCAATTAATGTGGTTCTAACATATTCTAGGTGCGGCCTTCTTTTTCTCCCGTATTTCTGACAACCAACGATTCCTTTCACTTTTATTCCTTGGCTGAACCAGTATTTTAACCGTAGTTCTTTATCGGGATCTTTCCCATCTTCTCTCAGCTCTATCCGGCGCCAACTGCGCTCTTTTTGCATGACTATGCTCTCGCGAAGTTTACTGTTCTTCATCGATCGCTTCTCGAATCTCCCTGTTCCATCAGCCTTTCGGTTCCTTTTTTCCTTTCCAACAAACGTGTTGCTTGTCTTTCTTTTCTCTCGTGATTACACTTAGAAACTCACCATAATTCCACTTTAATTGGCCATTCACCAAGTTCTCTCTCGACGCTTCTGAGTATATTTCTTATTTGTTCAGCGTTCATATTTACATGGGCCATTCTACTTTCTTTGCTCTATTTTCCAACTACATATTCCATTTTCAAAACGATGCGTTTATGATCACTCCCTTTGTTGTTATGCCCTTCCTCGTCAATGACCATTTCTCTGAAGTTATCATAAATTCTTTTTGTCTTAAGACAGTAATCCATGGTCCATTGTCTATGTCCGACTTCCCATGTGATTGGACATCGCAATTAGGCCCTCTATTCACGTTAACGAGGTTACGTTGCTCACAGAGATCTAGCATTATCTTCCCGTTGTTGTCGGTATAACCGTCTAGATCCTGTATGCGGGCATTCGTTTCATCTGAAAGGGTAATATGGGCATCACTCCCGAAACCCTTCGGGCCAGCACTTAGGCATGCCACTAACTATTGTTTCTCATCGCGATTTCTCCCGGTCATAAATACCTTACCCCAAAACAAATTTTCTTTCCTTTCACCGTGCCCGATAACCAAAGATGCTCGTGACACTTTGAATATACTCTTACCGATTTGGCTCCGTGATGCATGTGCATTCCGACTCCTCCTCTCTTTCTTTTCCATTTAGTTCTGTTGCATCTTTTCCAAACGTAATTCTCATTTATTAGTGGCTCTTCAAATTCTCTAGAGTGCGTTTTTCTAATCGCATTCATACCTGTGTGTTCTCTGTTACAGTGAAGCTGTTTGAACCTAGATGGGTTTCTCTTGACGTCCGCAGCTTTGCCGAGCTGGGGGAGAGAGATCTGAGAGAAAGTGAAAGCAGAGTATCAAATAGCATCGCCTGGCATAGCGACGCGGCGAGGGTGGTCGGAGCCAGAGGAGGAGAACAAGCGGCGTGGCCGCGAAACAGGTTGTGTGAGGTCATTGGTCTCCGATAAAAACCCGCGCGCTCGCTTCGGCGGTCCTCTTTCTCGCAGTGAAAAAAAAGTGACGTGGGGTTTGCTTAGCAATGGCGAAGACTACCATCAGGACTCCCATGCAAGAAGCCGCTCGACTGGAGCGCCATTGTGAAGCTGATTGTGAACGGAACCGTCGACAAAGATCCTTTTATTTAATTTTTATTTACAGTACACCCTGCAGCGCCGAAGCATTATAGCAGGGGAGTGGGTACAACATGAAGTGACTAGCACGAGAATATAATCACACAAAAGGGAGGGATGACAAAGGAGCAATGCATCAAGATAAAAAAAAATACATGAAAAAGTACATGAACAAGTACATGAATGTAGTACATGAAAAAAGTACATGAATAACAGTACAAGAAAAAAAGTTCATTCAGCCTGCAGTCATTGGTTTGGAAGAAGATTCCAATTACAAATCATTGATTAGTCTTAAAAATGCATCCCGAGGAGCACTCACGACATCATTTGGCAACTTATTCCATTCAGAAGTACTGCGGGAAAAAAAAGAAAACTTCATATAGTTCGTTTTGCAGGAAATTTACCGTATTTTGAAATTGTGGTCTCTTCTGTTTGAGATATAGTGGGGTGCTTTAAGGTATTGAAGTGAGAGCTAGGGAAGTTGAATCAAGGCGTCGCCAAAGGGAAGAAGATTCTGAAGATCGGGAAAGTGGCCCAGCTCCCTTGGTCTCTGGTATTCGCAATATTAGAGCCACGCATATCTTCAAAGCGAAAGCTCTACTACGCCCTTCCGTCGCTTCTTCGCGGACAGAGTAATGTTGACTTTTTTTTAACTGATGCACTTTTGTCTTTTTTCTGCCACCCTACATGTTTATGAGCCTATTGCGCGGCTACGCGGTTATGATGATGGTTATTTATTGCCATCCCCGTTACAACGGCGCCGCAACAAATCCTCATTTAGCCTGCTTGAGTTACTCAGGTATGCTATGAATGCTCTTTCTTCTAGCATTCCTGTATGCATTCCGTTAACCTTCTCTACCTTGTACAGCTGCCCATGCCTGGAATATTTCCGATCGCATCAGTCTCTTGCCTGCCCTTTTCCACCATTACTCATAAAGCGTCTTGCTTATCTCGACTGCTGACTGATACTTCCGTCTGCTTTAAATCCAAGCGCTTCTGGAATTTGTACGTTACGTATTGGTCTCGCTGGGTGGATCCCTTCGCATTCTATTAGGATTTGCTTAGTCGTCTTCGGATATTTGCTGCAGCATACACATGCCTCATCTTATGAGAATATTTTATCCGGTATGCTTTTTGTTCTTACCCAACCAGCTCGAGCCCCGAATAGCAAGGCACTTCTTTTCATGCCATCGTACAGATTTTCCCTTCTAATTTCCTTTTTTATAATTTTTGTAAAACTTCATGGCCTTTTTCATTTCCATTCTTTGCATCCAAGTCGTCTCTCTATTTCTTTCACTTTGTTTTTGATTACTCCTCCGTGTTTATCTACGCATTCAATCACCAGGTACTTGGCTGCAAACTTTTTTGGTCTCTTCTTCTATTGTGCCGACGCTCAATGAAAGAAGAAGCGCGTAGGCGAGCGCCATCTGGTGGTGGTGCAAGGAACCCAGCGGCGCGCGTCCTGCGCTGCGATTGGTTGGCCTGTTCGGTTAGAAATCAGCCAGGCCACAGCACACGTGGTAATAAAGCCCGGCATGGTTCGCAAAGCAAAGCTTCGCTTAAAAAAGAAAGAAGGGGTGATCAAGCCGTAAATAGCATTACCTCGTACGTCATTGAAGTCCTGGATTCTTGAGGTAAACTACGTTTACCATATTGCAAAATGTTTTTCGGGAACTCACTCGACACACGCCCTGCCTCTTCAAGGTTCGAAGTGCAACTGTCAGTGCTTCGGGGCAGACCACCAACAGCTATACCGTACACATACCATCATCATCAACATCGTCATAATCAGTTTGGTTACGCCCACTGCAGGGCAAAGGCCTCTCCCATACTTCTCCAACTACCCCGGTCATGTACTAATTGTGGCCATGTTGTCCCTGCAAACTTCTTAATCTCATCCGCCCACCTAACATTCTGCCGCCCCTGCTACGCTTCCCTTCCCTTGGAATCCAGTCCGTAACCCTTAATGACCATCGGTTATCTTCCGTCCTGATTACATGTCCTGCCCATGCCCATTTCTTTTTCTTGATTTCAACTAAGATGTCATTAACTCGCCTTTGTTCCCTCAACCAATCTGCTCTTTTCTTATCCCTTAACGTTACACCCATCATTCTTCTTTCCATAGCTCGTTGCGTCGTCCTCAATTTAAGCAGAACCCTTTTCGTAAGCCTCCAGGTTTCTGCCCCATACGTGAGTACTGGTAAGACACAGGTGTTATATAATTTTCTCTTGAGGGATAGTGATAACCTGCTATTCATAATTTGAGAATGCCTGCCAAACGCACCCCAGCCCATTCTTATTCTTCTGATTATTTCAGTCTCATGATCCAGATCGGTGGTCACTACCTGCCCTAAGTAGATGTATTCCCTTACCACTTCCGGTGCCTCGCTACCTATCGTAAATTGCTCTTCTCTTCCGAGACTGTTAAAGATTGCTTTAGTTTTCTGTAGATTAATTTTAGACCCATCCTTCTGCTTTGCCTCTCCAGGTCAGTGAGCTTCCATTGCGATTGGTCAGCTGAGTTAGTAAGCAAGGTAATATCATCAGCGCATCTCAAGTTACTAAGGTATTCTCCATTAACTCTTATCCCCAATTTTTCCCACTCCAGGTCTCTGAATACCTCCTGTAAGCACGCTGTGAATAGCATTGGAGAGATCGTATCTCCCTGCCTGACGCCTTTCTTTATTGGGATTGGGTTGCTTTCTTTATGGAGGACTACGGTGGCTGTGGAACCGCTAGATACCTTTCAGTATTTTTACATATGGCTCGTCTACACCCCGATTCCGTAATGCCTCCATGACTGCTGAGGCTTCGAACGAATCAAACGCTTTTTCGTAATCAATGAAAGCTATATATAAAGGTTGGTTATATTCCGCACATTTTTCTATCACCTGATTGATAGTGTGAATATGGTCTATTGTTGAGTAGCCTTTACGGAATCCTGCCTGGTCCTTTGGTTGACAGAAGTCTAAGGTGTTCCTGATTCTATTTGCGATTACCTTAGTAAATACATTGTAGGCAACGGACAGTAAGCTGATCGGTCTATAATGTTTCAAGTCTTTGGCGTCCCCTTTCTTATGGATTAGGATTATGTTAGCGTTCTTCCAAGATTCCGGTACGCTCGAGGTCATGAGGCATTGTGTATACAGTGGCCAGTTTTTCTAGAACAATGCGCCCAACATCCTTCAACAAATATGCTGTTACCTGATCCTCCCCAGCTGCCTTCCCCTTTTGCATAGCTCCAAAGGCGTCCGTACACATATACGCAATAATAAATATCCCATCCCCCCTCTACCTTTACCACGTGACTGGCTTCCCACACGTCACACACGCACACGCATATTTCCACTTTGACTCTCCTAATGCTAATCGTATTTAAAACTGAGGCACACCCTCACGTCACTTTTGTTGAAACCTCCATGAGGCGGCACCCCCCAAATTATGGGTCATAACCTGTAGACCCCGCAATGGTGCAGCTAAGCATGCGGCCTGCTCCCTTTCTTTTCTGCATTCGCTTCTCATTTCGGAGCCGAGGCACGTGCTGTATTTCACACACAGCAGCGGAAGCTACGCAACTACTACGGTCATGCATGTGTCGCTCCGCGAGTTTCTCAATGCAGTCGTTCTTGATCTGCAACGTTGTCTACGAAATAGCTACGTAATATATTCCAACGACTATTTGAGGATCGAATTTTACGTCGAATCGCACAATACCTCTGCACATTGTTTCTAATGGTAGGCGATGTGCTATGTTTTTGTCGCAGCGCCAGCGACGCGCTGCTCCTGATGGACCCATAAACGTGTTAGTCCGCCCCGTAAGCTGATAAATAGGTTTACACCTCCGACGGTTTTCCTGCGCTAAATACGTCATGTTATGCGACGTCGAAGGACGAAAGTTAATTTTACTTCTAATAACAAGGTGCGCACATAATATATTTTCCTTCATGCGTGAACTGCGCTGCATATAAAATGTTCGCGAGTGGTTGAGTTGATAACGTTTTGCAGAAGGGCGTTCCGTTCACTTATTCTTTGAGGAAATGAGGATTAACGATGTGGCGGTTGTTCAGGCCGGAAGCATTAATGTCGTTTTATAATGTTTACCTCTTGTCAGTCGCGATTTATTAAACTGCACGTGCGTGTGAAATTTAATTTTTGTATCGTTGTTAACGATGTTCAACGACATTTGTAAGGGGCGTAATTTGCGGCGAGATTCTTGTGTCTGGAGCCCAGGCTGCGATCTGTCCCTGAGGCGCGCCTTTCCCATACATTATAAATAAACCTAAGTGCATCTCTTTCTTTTCACGCTGTACACATTCTCTTGTATTGATACTTGTCTTCTACTTCATCTGCTAGTTTTCTTGTTGTACGTATTTTGGCATTGTTGTTATTTCGTTATTTCTTTTGTTTTCTCGCGTTTCTCCAGCTTGATCCTTACGCAGTTCCCGACTCGTGAAAATAGAAACAAAGAAGACGGCTGGACTCGCGCAGCGTGAAGGTAAACAGCCACTTCTTCCTTGCCTCCAGTCGTCTCACATTGCCTGGCGCCTCCTAGCACAACGCCTCCTAGCACTGATTACGAAGTAAGCGCGCAGGAAAACTGATCTCGCCACGCACGCAATACCTAAAGGCCTCAGCTTTCGCGCTAATGCGCTACGTCACACTGATAATATTGATTACCACTGGGCTCCCACGTTCACCGTTATACTGGTCAGTGTATCACGATCCCGACGCGCTAACCTGTGTAACCACAGCGCACGCCAGACGCCATAAGAGTGCGGACAGTCTCACGCGTACATCCTCCTCAACGGCGCGGCACCTGTGGGATAAGTCCGTGGCGCTACATCGTTTCTGACTGGTAACGACACCTCACGTTGACTGGCAGCATTCTGTTCGCAGCCTCTCCCTCCCACTTTGTGCTCTTTCAGGCGAGTCTTATTCCGCAGGAGCGTACGCATTTGGGCTGGTTGGTTCATGATTACGAGCAATAAAAGCGCTGTTGTCTGTGTCCCTTCACTCGTCCTGTCGTTTAGCGCTGTTTTTATTGCTCTTATTCCGCAGGTTGCAAGGCAACATTGAAAGATTGAAAGTCGGCAGTTCGACAGAGACGCTTCGTGGCTTTGCCCGGATTTCAATGGCGTGTAGTTTGCATCTGTGCTGCGAGGGAAGTCCGCTTTCAGGCAGCGTTGCGGACGAATGCACCTGCCCTAGACGTGCTGCTCTACGTACAGAAGTGGTCGCTAATGCGCGGTCGCTTGGGACAGGAGCACGCACCGTAAATGCACAGTCCTGAAAATGAACCCCGCGTGGCAGTGCGAGGGGACGCTCCCTTTGTATTCGCGCGCGTCCTACATCCACCTTTGATAAAGTTGTCCTTCTCCGTATCCCTTTAGAACAGTGCGGCGAAGCGGCCGTGCTACTCCTACGCGTAGTCCCGGTGATTAGGCCACGCATAGAAGTCATTAGGCGCTCCATACCGTTTCAGTTTTATTGCGTTTTCTTTCTATTTTCTCAAAAGCGAGAGCGGAAAGCGCGGCTGAAATGTAGCTGACGGAACGTTGCATCTCTGAAACGCGCAGTGGAATGGAAAAGTTGTGACTATTCAGCTTGGGCAGGAAAGGTGCTTATCGTCTTTTCTTTTTTTCTTGTCTTTTTGCCTTTTTCTTCCTTTTTTTTTCGTTCGTGCAAAAGTGCTAAGCCTCAAGACGACCTCATTGAAACGGGGAAGGAACGCAGTAAGCGGCTTCAACGTTGGTTGATTGTTTGGTATTTGTCGTTTTGTGATTGAGCTTGTACATAACGGTGTTAAATTTAGAGGACTCGCGATACGAGACCGCGCAGAACATACGGCCGCGGATTACGTTACATCACACTTACAAATTAAACTGTAATTTTCCGCGAAATTTTGTTTGTTGATCGGTGTCCGACTGGTTCCTTGTGTCGTGCAGGGCAAGATATTCTAGAATTGAAGTTGGAGCTTAGTCGCGCATCGAAGATTTCAGTTTTCCGAGATGACTTGAACAGTTCACGACACTATTTAACAAAAGGTGCGTGAAAAAGCAAGCCAGTCGGGTCCTTTTTTTTTATTGGTGAGCCAGTGCTGTCGATATTAAATGTTATCATAGTCGGTGGCAGCCTATAAAATACAAACAAGCTCCACCCACAATAACGCAGCGCATCTGCCCTTCACTTCTGAAAGATAGCTGAGCCAGTTGGAGTCCACTCACAGCTTAATGACAAAGCACTGCTAACGTAAAGGCTAGTCTAATCTGAAAATAAAATCTAGTTATTTCGAGTTAAAATGTTACGTTTAAGTGGAGCCTGGTATCGGTATTCCTGTAAAATTTGTTCTAGAGGTTCATATTTAATCCTGAAACCAGTGACACGAAGGACGATTAGTGCGGGGAGAAAAAGGGGGCGAAATATAAACGCGTAAAACCACTGATGTCTGGTAAGTAGGGGAACCTAATTGGCTAATGGTGTGCAGTTACCTCGAAAAGCAGCTGGAAGAACACGGGACGAAGCATTTTAATGCGCATGCATTCTTCGATGACTCACGCACGAAATCGGTCCGTCGATCTGTTCTTAAAGGGCAAAGCCCATTTCACATGATGCGATTTTCGTCGCACCGAAAATGTGATTTCCGCAGTCGCAGTTCAGAACTACCCCTCCCTCCCCCCCCACCCCTTCATGGCTGCGACCAACTGGTTCGTCAAAATGTCGCAGCAATCGCTGAGATTTTGCATCAAAATTGCACCTAGAGATATTTGACGGTTTGTTTTGGGAAAAGGGTTTTCGCTCAACAAGTGCGGTACGCGGCGACGTGGATTGCCGAATCCGGTTCGAACGCGAAGGGAGAATAAAACTCTAGTACCACTGATTCCAGCCTCCCGAAATTTCTATGGGTTTGCTTACGCGCTACGTAGCAAATCGAGGGCATTTTCACGTTTGCTTCGCATGCTGTAGGCACACCTTTTAGAGTTGCCGTGAGAAGAAGTGTTCGATTCCCACGAGACGACATTGCCTTTTGGGGTCGCCATAATTTTCTTCTATTGAATAGCATACAAAATTCCTGCGTACAGAGTAGTTTAACTAACTGAAACCTCTGCAAAGGCAAATGACAGGACAGCAAAGAGCCCGAAGTTTAAACGTTGCGCTGAACGCGCGACCACTTAGTTGCATTCTTTTTCTGTCATTTTCTTTTTCACGCGTGAATTTCCCGATGCATGCAACGTTATGTAAACCTTGTGCAATAATGTGATAATCAGGCAAACAGCCTGTTCTTAAGTACGGGAATCAAACCTAAGTCATAACTGTGCACTGGAGCCAGCCAGTTGCATTCTTTCCTGTGAATATTGCCTCCTTTGAGTATAAACAGTTCTTGCGCGTCCACAGCTAATCAGGTGGGCAGAAATATCCATGCCTAACAAGTTTCTGACAGTTTATAACAGGTTTGTGATCGCATTTGTTATGTGAACTCGTATAACTATATCCTCTGTCATTACTACCTTTATAAGTAATGAAATACGATGCTACTTGCAAGAATATTTCACCCTGGGGACATAAAAGCAATTTATGCTTTTCAACTTTACACAATATGCAGTTTATTCAGTGAAGAGCCACAAACTGCCTTTTTGCAATGACACACTCATTTATTGGAAGTTTTGCCTGCCAAAAGGCAAGGAAAAACACACATCTTTCGACAACGAAATTGTTGTTCAATTAATTTACCTGCCTCTGCGGCTATGGCATTCTGCTGCTAACATTAGGTGAGCCATTGAATTGCCAGCCGTGACAATCACATTTTGATGGGAGTCAAAGATTAAAAAAATATGTTCTTCCCGTTAGATTCGTTTCATCTTTTATTGAACCCTTACACTTCCAAAGGCTATTCCATAAGGGGGACATGCATATGCAAGATCTAACAAGGAATACATGCACCAACCAAAGCAAAGGGCAAAATTGTAAAACAGCCATCTTTCCAATACTGCGAATGTAGAAAACATTCATTGCGTTAATATGTACTCTTCAACAACACTGGAGAAATAACCATGATCACGCATAATAAGTATTCTATCAGGTAGCTGATAGGTTCTACAGATGTATAAACGATAAAAGACATGAACGCTCATACTACATAATGCGCACCGTAGAAAGAAAACCTTGTTCAACAGCTGTCTCTTCTTGCAGATATCAGTGGGGGTAAACAGCCGAAACATTATTAGAGAGCATTGTGTAATACGGCTTATTAAAGAATGAAGGAAGTGAAGATTATTTCATTTGCAGCACCTCATGATACGCTAAAAGGAGGAATGATGAGCAAGAAAATTCGTGGTAGAGCGCTTAAGTTCAGCCACAGCTTTTTGCAAGACAAGATATTCTAGGTGGGAGTTGTAGGTACGTTAGACTCGCCCACACCAACAATACAGGCGTGATACGAGAAATACTACACTCTGTGGAGTATTGCAGTCTATAGGAAAGCTATCTTATCCAGAAATGGAGAATGATGCAAGAAGCTCTCGGCAGCATTGCAGCCTTTCTTAGCCTGTTCGGCCTCCAGCTGTTGGCTTACATCGACGTCGTAAATAAAAGTAGAATCAAGAACTATAAGACACGTTGTGCTTCGCATAGCAGGACAAATACACCTGTAAGTCAACATCTCCGAATCCTCAGCCAGTTTAAGACCAAGGCGGCAGAGCACCATGTGGGTGAAACAGTTGTGTCACGTTAGGACACTTATTCTAAACAGGATAAAAAGAATAACCTCAAAATCTCGGAGGGTGGACGAGCGGATAATATAGAAAATCGCAGATGCTGTACTTGTGTCCAAGGTATTGTAGAACATAAATTACCAGCAACGCGCAAAAAAGGAAACTCCTCGAAAACAGGCGTCGGGTACTGACAGGTCTTTCCAATCTTACCTTGCTTGAAAACGAGAAAAAGCAAACGAAGAAGCACCTAGACAGACTAGAGGTGCAGCCTGCGGCAGAAACTCTTTGCCTCAAGGGCTCGGAACCTGGTCACAAGGTTCTATGCCAGCTAGCATAGGAGCTACAGAGACAACTACCCTTCCCTTCAGAAACACAACCTCAAGATCACCTGAACTCGAACCACAACAGGCCCATACCGTGAAATATAGCGGTAAACAATTAGGCCGGGAGGCTATGCAGCTGCCAAACACACAGACGAGTTTGCTGATCATGAAGATAGAAACAAACATCAGGCATACTTAGTATGCTGTTGTGGCAGTAAAAATGTTGCAGTAGTATGACACTACATAAAAATAAGTACCATACAAGTGGTGACCATTCCAGGACATCCTACACCCAGGGATGTTGAACTGAAAGCAATCAAAGCAGCACTGGCAGTGCAAATTTGCAGACTACAACATCCTGCATGCCTGCATGGATTAACCAGAAACTGTCGGGGCCTACACATTGCTCAAGATGTCCAGGAACGTCGGGAGACTGGCACGCGACTTGCAAGCACATGGCCAAGAAAGTAAATTACAGCATACACAGCCATGCACATATTCCAGAACACAAGCGGGCCTATGATCCCGACATATGAACTGAAAGCTGGACATGTTGGTGTGGATTCATTATTAACTACAGCGCAACAGATAGACAACGGACAAGAACGAAGCACTCTGTGTGCTCACTTCGTTCTTGCCCATTGTCTTTTTGTTGCGCTGTAATAATGAATCCATGAGGCTGCACAGGAGAGAGAGAGAGACGAACTTTATTTTGATGAGGCAAGCAGAAGGTTGCATCTTCGTTGTGGGTGGAACCTTCAGTCCAAGGCCCGATCGGCGGTGGCAGCACTTACGGCTCTGGCGATCAGCTTTCGCTGATCCTCCAATCTCAAACTGGTCAGCACCATCTCCCACTGCTCCCGCGTTCCGGTCCGGTAGGGAGAGTTATGAATTTTTTGGCAGACCCATGTGGTGTGGTATAGTGTAGCTCGCCCTATACAGAAAGGACGAAGTGGTTGATAAATGCTGGGGTACATCAGATGGCAGAACATGAGATGAGGACAAGTGTTGGACAAGAGAAGAACGATGCGCCAGCTCAAGGACCCGATTTCACATCCATGTCTATGCACGCCCGCACACACATCAACGTTGCAACGGCGCATAGCATGAAACACTATAAACAGAATGACGCCAGACAGGGATAAAGGCTAGCTTCCAAGTAAAGTTTATTGTGAAAACGAGGCGATTTATACAGTTTACCAGAAAAGATAGGCAGCAAGAAGGCCAAGTAAAAATTGGTACTTAATGCCACCAAACATGAATAAAAACTCGACTGAAAGAAAATACGCACAAAAATCTGAGTGAAGGAAGGAAAAACAACCATTACAATCGCCAATCGTGAACACCAGCACTTTTCAAGAAGCAGAGTTCTTTTTCCAATAGAGAGACGGGCAGCTTGCTTATCCAAGCGCACTCTTCTACTTTCATGTCATTAGAAAAAAAGCTGAGTTTCTTGGAAGGAAGCCGCATGCGCAGCTAGTGATGACAAGAATTTTCTCCCCCTGTACTTGTTATATATTTATTTGTATGTTCTCTCTTTCCTGGTTTGGTTTCATCAAGCACTGGCATTTATCAGGCTTTCTTGCTGCCCTGCTTTTCTGGTAACCTCTATAAATTACCGCACCTTCACAATAAGCCTTTTAATATTTAGAATTTAGCGTAGCTTGTTGTTATTGCTCCACACTATACACCCTTGCAACATCGCCCAATAAGCAATTTTACAAGGCACGCAGAAGCCTTCGACGAGGGGGGGGGGGATATAATTTTGTTGGAGAACCAGCACTTTATGATGGTCGGGTCAAAGCCTCTCATGAGGGGACGTCGAGGGCTTGCCTTGCCGCTGCCTCACGGGCGTGCTGGGTCGCCCGGGTTTGGTCGTCGAGGGCGGAGCTCCGCAGAGCCTCATGCAACCTCGCAAGAGGGTCGTGGTGTTAATCCGTTTGTACTGTGCTGGGCACTCCCACAGCATATGCGGAAGCGTAGTCGGGTGAATGTCAGAGCACCGGCAGTTGGGGGTAGTGTAAACGTCTGGGAATATAAGGTGGAGGCGGGCGCGTGAAGGGTACGTGTTTGTTTGTAGCAGACACAGGGTTGTAGCCTGCGCCCGGCTGAACTTGGGGTGAGGTGGAGGGAAGGTTCGGCGACTGAGGTAAAAGGCCTTAACGAGATCGGTATAAGTAGTCAGTAGTCCAACCCGCCTCCAGTGACTCCAGCGCGGTTGACTAGGCCTCGTGCAATGGAGTGGGTGACCTCGTTGAGATTGGGGAGGTGTGAAATGACAGGGCCCGCATGGGCCGGGATCCATGTCAGGGAGATCATGCTGTCTTTAGAGTTTGGTGCCTGGCAGAGTATTTGAAGAGGTTGGGGAGAAATACGGCCTTTGCTGAAGTTAGTGACGGCTGAGCGAGAGCCAAGCTCGGGCCGGAGCTATCATAAAAGCCCTTGTTCACGTACCTGGTGTCACATTTGTTGATGCAGCCCAATATTCCCATGGCACACAATTTGTGGTCGTCGCCACACGCGATGAAGTCCTACACCACGCCTCCAGCGTCACTACCCCCACTGCTGAGACGGCTGAAGAAGTGGCCATCGCCCTGGCCCCTCTAGATCCCACCAGCCTCCTAAGGGCCTTTATTCTTTTATTTGGATATACTACAGGCCCGTCATGGCCCGTGCAGGAGTGGGTACATGAATGGGTTAGCAGTAGAAGGAATATGAAAGTGGTAATTATTCGTGGTGAAAATTCAATACAGCGTATTACGATCATAAAAGCCTCAATGTTGTTGCAACAGACAATATTGTTAGGCAAATTGTTCCAGTGGAAGATAGCCGACGGAAAAAGGAAATATTTGTGAGCGTTGGTGTTTGGTGGATTGTTCTGGCATGATTTAATTTTCATGAGTGTTTGTAATGGTCCCGCACTTAATCCAAACATGGTATATAAAAATCATCACGGTCTAGTTGATAAACAAACTTTAGTCGTAAAATTTTTCTTGTCTGTGAAAGTGATTTGAGGTTTTCTCTTGCGAGCAAACCTGAAAAACTACAGTGCGTTGAGTAATCAGAGTATATAAATCTTGAGCTCTAGTTTTTGTATTCGCTTTATTTTATTCATGAGCTGTTTTTGATGTGGACTCCAGAGAAATCGGCGTACTCTAAGCATGGCCTTATTAGGCTTTTGTAAGCGTTTAGTTTGACATGTGACAGCGTACTACGTATTTTCCTTTCAAGAGTGATAGCTTTCGCTCAGATTTCTGACGTATGGCTGAGATATGAGGCTCCCAATTGTGGTTAGGTGTGACTTCCATACATAGTTATATTACCTGATTATTTTGTTGATTTTAGTGCTTTCAAGCGTATATGTAATTTTATGTATTTGTATTGTGTGTATTTATATGTATTTGTGAATGATATGCAATGAGTTTTTAACATGTTTAATTTGATGCTCCAGGTGTCACACCAAGAGTTCATTGTCCGCAGTGCAATTAGATCGACTGATTTTGTACGGCTGTACACGCAACATAGTCATCAGTGAACAGTCGTATCTTGACGGGGTTCTTAACGGTAAACAAATTAAAATGGCTTGTCTCAGTATAAAAAATAACGAATAACGTGGCTGCATACGGCACCAGAGAACAACTAGGACGCACAAGAGAACCTTGATGATCTAACAATCGAATGTTTAATGAACATGCGGAGTAAATGCTGGCTTTCAAGCAATAAACCGAACATACACAGAAAGGACAATCGAAAACCAATGTGTTTCCTGATAGGAAACTCATAATTTCTCTAGGCAGTTGATCAGCAGATTTGCACAGAATGCTAGCTTCTTCCTCTACAATGCACGCTCGGATGTCGAGACTTCTAAGAGCGCATTGTAGAGGAAGAAGCTAGCATGTTGTGCAGATCGGCTTCCTAGAGAAATTGTGGAATCTGTAGATCTAAATACGCTAGGCGACTCTAATGTCAGCATGGCCTGTGTTACGCTTTCAGAGATGAATGCGTTTCCTGTTGGGATCTGTACAGACACACGTCAGTTTTACAGCGAAGCTGTTTTTGATTAGGGTTCTGTGAAATGATCATGTGTGCGAGAAAAACTGTCGTCATCAACAATGGCTCATCGCCCCTAAGCAAGCAAAAAATGCAATGGCTCATATATATAGTCGTCCACGCGAATGTATATAAATAACTGTGTGCGCGCACCTTTCGTCGTGATGACCACCGATGAAAACAGTCAATGTGTTCGTACCTTTGTTCAAAATGTGCCTCACCTCTGTATCGTGTGCTAAACAGCTTCAGTGTCATCCACCTTCACAGAGGGGTATGGCTCATAAATTTTACTTCCCCTTTTTGTGTAACTTCCATTTATTGCTTGTCAACCAGCCTTTACTCGGCATGTTCAATAAACTTTCATTTGTTATTACGTCTTGTGGTGATCGTTGTGTCTAGCAGAAAGAAGTTCATTTTTCTATCTGTTACTGTTTGTAAGCATTGTATGAGGTTAAGAGGAAGCTTTAGCTCGGGCCCAACTCCGACGCGGCCTATTCAAATAAGATGTAAAAACGCAAAAACGTTTTTTTAGGTAAACCCTGAACCGATTTTAATGAAATTTGTTGCATTTGAGAGAGAAAGTTAAATTCTAGTGACTGTTGGAAGCGGAATTTTGATTTAGGGCTGGAATTTTGTTAAAAGGATTTTCGAAAATTCAGACGTATGAAAGAAATAGAAGCACGAAGTTTACAAACTAATAGCTCTGCTTCAAGAACAGATATTGTGGTTCTGTAAACGGCATCCATTAGACCATTCAAAGCGGACAAATTTGATATGTCAGTTTACATCTTACGTGAATTTGTTACGTTGTTTACGAGGGTTCTGCAAAAGTTGTAATTACACAATACTCCATTTTTAAGGTTCATGTGTAACATATCAATTTTGTCCGCTTTAGATGTGCTATCAGGTACAATTCACAGAATTGCGATATAATTTTTTGTTGCTGAGTTACGGAGTTGTAAACCTGATAGTTTCGTTTTCTGAAAATTTGCGATTTTTGCAAAATTTTTATAAAACATTGACGACCTAAATCGAAAATTAGAAACCAGCAGTCACTAGATTTTGTTTTTCTTTTAAATGCAGCAAACCCCGTCAGATTTGGTGCAGTGGTTGCCGAGAAAAACGAATTCTCCTTTTACATGTATTTAGATAGGAGCACCCGAGCTAAAGCTTCCTCTTAAGTCCTTCTTTCTTTTGTAACTACTTTTCTTATTTCCCCCTTACCTAATAGTCCAACCCTACAATCTTAGAGGTATATAATTGAATAACTAAATAAATACATAAGGACGTGTTCTTCAACTGTCTATATTGACCTATCTCCATGCCTCCCGCAACAAACCTCACGGTGTTGATGTCTCGCAGTGCTCTTCCGCATCAAACTGCCGTTTTTGGTATATTTTGTTAACAGTGACATCAAGTGACATTGCATGACATTAAGGTTCTGACATATGCGGTGCATAAACAAACCTCGCAGAAGGCCACATGTTGGATTGTTTAAAGTGAGGACAATTGTATATGTCGCAATTACATTAACAACATGTAATTGACCACCTAAAAGAAAAACTTCACTTCGCATAGATTTCAACATGTTCACTGAATCTGTATTTTTTACCTTACTAAAGTTGTCGTTATTGCGGGGCCACATCTCGTACATTTGAAAACAAAGTTCAATAAATTTCTACGTTGCAACGTATGTTTAAAAATGTGTACATCAATCAATTGCAACTGCAAAACATTATACAAACATGCACACTATAGGATGTGGACAAATGCTCAGGAGAAAGGCCACAATGTTTTGACCCTGAAACTTATGAAAGCGAACAGTTTCATTCCATTGCTGTTCATGAGATGGAAAAATAAAATTTTGTTCGTGAAACAAAACTGCATTGATAAGCTTGAGTATTTATAAAACAAAATTGCATCGATAAGCTTAGATACATAGCCGTTGAGTAACACTTTCGAAATGAATAATTATGGTTTTCTATCGACATTGAAGTAGCCTTTCGACAGCAAGAAAAGGAGTAAGTTTTTTCCAGCTTTGAGCGGGCATAAAGTTCTGCAAATAGAATCTGCTTGGGAATACTTGCTTACTTTGGCAGAGCGATCTAGTTTGAAATTATACCAATTAGCATGAAGTAGCAATGTTGACGCGATACCGGTTAAACACATGACTGGCTTGAGAAGTCTGGATCATTGCTATAAATTATAGTGAAGTAACTATAACATCTAATAACATTAATAATAGTTTAATAATGTGAAGAACGAGGCGTGCCTCCGTCCAGCAGCATCGCCAACGCTTGCCTCGCTCTGCTCGCTCTGCTCGCGCTGCTGGTCGCTGGTGCCTTTCGTGACGGTGCTTCACGCTGCCTCGCCATTTCTTGAACTCATAGCGTCCTTAAAGAACACCCAATAAGCCTTTTATCAGTTGGTGGAGGTTGCTGTAATTGCCTTGTCGCTTGCACCCGGGAGCTTCAAACCCGAACGCTTCTGCCCATCATGACCGACGACGTAGGCCCACCGGCGCCTTCGCCCCAGTATGTCATCTGCAGCGAGGTTCCTCGGCAACGTTATCCGAAGGTGTTCAGCGGTACAAATGACACCGACGCGGCGGAGGACTCGTTTGCGTCTTACGAACGCTTGAGCGCACATAACAAGTGGGACGACGCTGCGAATTTGACCAATGTCATATGTTATCTTACTGGCGTTTCGTGGTTAGTACAGCAGTCACGAAACCGACATACCGACATGGTCAACTTTCAAGATGTCATTCAAGTGTTTGGTCCACCTGCTGTCTGCAAACTACGCACAGAACAGCGCTTGCGAGCTCGTGCGCACCAGACTGGTGAAATGTTCATGAGCTACACTGAAGAAATCGTCGACCTTTGTAAACATGTCAACGCCGCCATGCCCGAAAGTGATAAACTTTAACACATTCTCAGAGGCACCAAATAACGGCGCATTCCAGATGCTCCTGGCCAGGAATCCGCGCGCCTTTTCAGAAGTCGTCACTTGATGTCAGAGCTACCATGAGTTCAAGAAGCAACGCACCCTGACTCCGCATCCTCAGTCGACCGCCTACTTGCTATCGAAGTTCGCTGACGTTTCCGAACACTCTGCTCTGATTCAGCAGATTACCGACTTCGTGCGTGAGTAAGTTGCTTGTGAACTTTCATTAGTCCCCTTCAGTCAGGAGGCGTCCTGTCGCCTGCCTCCAGTGCTCTGTGCTGTCCTTGCCGATGAGGTCGCTCAAGCTGCTCTCATTGCTCATCACCAGCCACCTATGGTCGCGCCTCTTACCTATGCATAGGCAGTGCAGCTTGCAGCCGCGCCTCACCTCTTTGCGCAGTTAATGCATAGGCCTCCTCAGCCCCTATCTCGATACTACAACAGTCTGCTCCAACCGCACCTCCTGCTGCATCTTAGGCGAAGCGGAGAATCAGCAATCCTTGGCGGGTGCCTCACAATCGTTGTATTTATTACGCCTACTGCACTTCAGGACACGTCGGTCGCTGTTGCCGCCATCGCCTTCAAACTTCCAGCGACGCTGTCCGGCCGTTCCAGTATGGTAGTCAGCCCATGCGCCAATCAACGTCGAGTCCCTCCCAGCCGTATGTTTGTGCTGACGTCCCTGAATTTCCGTCGCGCCGCTCACCATCTCCTCGTCATCGATCGTTCTCTCCAGTGCATCGCCGACCCGCACCCTCCTACCAGGACAACTAAGCGCCGCAGTTCAAGAGGCAAGAACTGCACCATCTTTGAACTGCCCAAGTCCTGGCTCCTCTTCTGCTAACATGGTCGCAATATATTTCGAAGGTGCATCTACTTTCGTGCTTGTGGACACCGGCGCCCCCATTTCTGCTGTAGCCGCCAAACTATGCCGATCGCTCCGCAAGGTGACGACGCCGCTGCCTGGACTGCTGCTTCACACGGCAAGCGCGCAGCTCGTTGAACATTTTACAGCTTGCACTGCCCGTGTGCTTATACAGGTCGTCAGATACATTGTCGAGGTTATTGTTCTTTCTGCCTACGCATATGACGCCATCCCTGGGTAGGACTTCTTCCTATCCCGTCGTTATGCCGTCATCGACTGCGTACGAGCTGAAATTTTATTCTCGTGGCTGTGTGACCCACCATTCCACGACGCTCTTGATAAGCCGCCTAAAGTGGTCGTGCGCGAGTACACTTACATTCTACCTGGCTCTTTTGCCCTTGTTCCATTCTTCTGCGGTGCCCTTGTCGATGTTATGGCCTTCTTTACACCTTCCGACATCTTTGAGTCCCAAAACCTTTCAACTGCCTTTTGCGAATCTTGACATCACCGCTGGCCTCAGCAATATTTTTATGTAAAATCTCCTATCTCCGCCTGTTAAGTTGCTTTCCGGCGCATGTTTCGGCCGCGTGGAACACCTTGACTCTTCGTTGTGTGTCACCGTGGCTGACGAATCTTGTCTGGCATGGTATTGTGGCGTCAATATTCAATCCACCGAACTACATGCCCTCTCGAAGCTTGAAGAATCGTCGAGTTATAAGTTTTCGAGTTACATCGCCACTATACTAACTCCTGCCCAACACTCCGAGCTTCTTCAGCTTCTGCGCTCCCTTAGTAATTTTTTATATGTTTCTCAGCCGCATCTGGGACGAACGTTGGAAGTGCAGCGCTACATTTCCATCGGTTTACACCAGCCGTTGAGTCAAAGACTGTACCACGTCTCTGCCGGGAAGCACCGTGTCATTAACGACCAAGTCGAAGATATGCTACGCTGTGGTTTTATTCAACCATCTCACAACCCCAGGGCACCGTCTGTTGTTCTCATTCGCAAGAAGGGCGGGTCTATTCGCTTTTGCGTTAACTACCGTCGATTAAATAAGGTAACGCGCGAAGACGTCTGTCCTTTGCCGTGCATCGACGACGTCCTTGACAGCCTTCAAGGAACCCGACGTGGTTGCTCAGTGGCTATGGTGTTGGGCTGCTGAGGACGAGGTAGCGGGATCCAATCCCGGTAATGGCGGCCGCATTTCGATGGGGGCGAAATGCGAAGGCAGCTGTGTGCTTAGATTTAGGTGCACGTTAAAGAACCCCAGGTGGTCGAAATTTCCGGAGTCCTCCACTACGGTGCACCTCATTATCAGAAAGTGGTTTTGGCACATAAAACCCCATAATTTAATTAATTTTTTCAGCCTTCAAGGAGCAGATTTCTTTTCGTCCCTAGGCTTCCGTTCGGCCACTGGCAGGTCCCGATGTCTGAAGCCGATCGCTAGAAAACTGTACTTATTACACCTCACGGACTATATGAATTCAACGTGACGCACTTTGGACGCGCCTGCCACGTTTGAACAACTCATGGGGAACACGCTGCGTGGTCTCAAGTGGTCTATGTGTCTATTTTACCTCGACGATGTGGTGGTTTTCCCTTCTGATTTTCCGACCCACTTGTTTGATTTTGAACAAGACTCCCGTTGCGCAGCCGAAACGTCAATGTGTATTTTAAACATTTTTGGTCGGTATCCGGACTTATTCATTTTAAGTATGCATGATCCCAGCTACACGAGCTTCCGTCATACTCTCGACTCAACTTATATGTAACTATTTGTCTATGTTCGTGGCATGGGTTTCTATGTGGTTATATGTTACTCAGTAAGGACTCGGACGCTTCTTTGAAAACGTGCCGTGTGTACAATGCTTCGTACTTTGTGTAGGCTATTGCACTGGTGTAATTTTACCGTGATTGTGACTCAGTGTTCGCATTGCCTCTTGTTGAAATGAACTTTTCCTAAACACACACTTGCCCGCATGTTCTGGTTTGAGTGCCTGCAGAGCGGCTCGGGTAGGATGGGTCGCTCAGGAGCGAGCCGGATTTTTTGAGCCGCTCTTTTTCAATTTTTCAGGGACGAGAGCGTCGTAGTTAAGTAAATATGAGCGGCGGTTCTGTTGGAAAGAGGAATCCGGTTCGCTCTCATTCAGTGAGCTGCTCGCTCAGTGAACCGTGCCAACGGTTCTGTCAGAGCTGGGTGTTCTGCTGGGTCCAACTTCCACGCCTTCTATTAGCGGTGCGAAAAAGCAACTGCCCCCTCGCCCCCTTCCTAGCAAGTGTAGCAACTACCCTTTCGCCTTCGGCTGTCTTTTGACCTGCTCTTTTAACGTGATAGCGTTGAGGAGCCCGTGTCACAGAAAATCCGGCGTCCTGCGTCAGTGTCCAGCGCCCCGCGTCGGATTTTTTAAAAGATTTTCGAGCCACACATACCCACGCCGTTCATGCGATGCAAGGAATTCACTGAAATAATTGAATTTCTGAAGATAAATTCGCGAAAAAATCGTAAACTACGACTTACACACAACCTACAGACATGATAGCTCTCGGATTGTAACTTGATGATACGAGAAAACATAATTCGGTTACGCGAGAACTCAAGGAAACCATTTTTCCAGCGTTTCTACAATTCACAGACCGGAGACAGCATCCGGCATCTGAGCACACCGGCGCGTAAGTATCTCGGAGTCCACGGAGCGGCGCGCCCGCTTCCTTGAAACACTTTCCAGATGGTACTCACCTCCGCCGCATCGCGGCCCATGCAAGAAGCCGCGTCTCTACCAGAAAGCCACAGCGCGCATAGCGCATAGCGTTCACCGCGAGCGTTTCTCAGTAAACATTACGGTTACATACGCTGCATTTGCCGGTAAACGTGAGAAGCAGTCAGGAATCTTTGAATGCCATCGCGTTCCGCTGTTAAAGACGAAGCTTAAGTGTCCTCCAAATTTTTAAAGAACGGTTGAGCCATGGTTCTTTAAAAGTGAGCAGCGGCTCTTCCGGAGAAAGGAAGCCGGCTCCCTCGTTCACTGAGCCGTGCCGAACCGTTCCGTCAGGGCCGCGCCTTCTGCTGGGTTTCGTGGTTTAGTTTTCTGGCCGGCGAGTGGTGTCCGGCGTGGGCAGACTCGCGCTACTCGTACTCGCTCGCTGTATGCGGTGTGGGCGGCAGTCCCTTTGCTTTTGCGTGCGTTATAGTGGGGCACCCGATGCATCCGAAGTGAGAAGTGAAGAACTCTTAATTGGCAAAAGACGGCGCCGTTCGTTGCCTGCTGCTTCTCCAACGATGTCATACGAATGTCACCGATCGCGCGCCGTGCGCAGGTGCCACAGCACATCTGAGACGAAGTCTTCCGTGTAATTAAGGACGACAGGTGAACCTACAGTTTACGTCCTGGTATTTATTTGTGCAAATTTTTGTTTAGTCAAGATCACGTCGCCCATGTCACCCACTTTTGTGCATTTTCTGAGCGTGTATCATCAGCACTTCAATAAAACGAGACCGATGATCTGTTGTGTTGAAGGTAACACGACTATTTTTGTCTCCTGGCACATGGTGGCATGATCGCCAGCTTCGCGCGTGAGCTCAAGAACAACAAAAAAAAACGAAATCTACAGGTGGCAGGAAGTGGGGGAGGGGGGGTCGAGTCGGCATGAAAAGAAAAGAAAACGAGACATGGTGAAGGCGCCACACGGCAGGCTACAGATTTAAGTGAACTGGTGAGCTGCTCGTACGAACCGGTTCATTTCAGTGAACTGAGCCCTTCCGAGCCGCTCCCTGAAGCGAGCCGTTTTGCCCATCTCTAGGCTCTGGCTTTTGGCTCAAGTTCATTTGAACGTCGCCGAGAAAGGGAGCTAAAAGCATTGCAGGCTTACAGGAACAAGAAAGCGCGCCTTCGTGCATAGCGTTCGCGGCCAGCGTTTCCAGGAAGACACTACGGTTACATAAGCTGCAGATGCCGGTAAGCGTAGCAAATTAGTAGACAGTAAATTAGTAGATAGCTGTAGTAATTAACTTTAATATAGCTTTATCGGCTGGGTAAATTTGGGAACATTCGCTTACTTACTAAATTCACAATATTAGGATATGTAAGCGTGACTCAACAAGGACGTAGAAAGAAACAGACACACAGCGACAGCGCTGTCTGTGTGTCTGCGTCTTTCTACGTCCTTGTTCAGTCCCGCTTACAAATTCTATCATGAATTCAAACGAACTAGCCCGTCAACGTGCTTTAACTCAATTAACCAGCACGGGGTCATGAGCGCACAGGCAAACATGAACAGATCTCGCTCGATGACAGCGGAAACTGTCTTTGAAAACGCCGGAGTTAGGAACCGCAGCAGAAGCCGCGAGCTAATTGACGTTCGTGCACCCATGACCTCAGTGCATGTGTCGCTTCAATGCGAACGAAACATCGAAATCACAGCGCATACGAAGCTACCGGCACTACGCGGACTGTCACGGCCGCGTGGTACTATGAAAACATGGAAGATTGCTTTTAAGATGAGGTCCACGCGGGCGCGCATTTTGGCCACGTCGCAGATCGCTTTCAAGACGCACGAGCGCCGGCTGGTGCATTCACACGACCGGACGGAGGAGGAATTTTCGCAGCGGATTGCGCATCACGTTACGCGCGCGTCATCAAGATGTGCCGCCCTCGCCTTGTCCGGCCTCCTCCGCTCGCGGTCCGGATTGAAAATGCTCGCCGGTATTTCCATCCGTCCGTTTGGCGGTCGTCTGCCCTCAATTTAGCGTAGTCAGCGTGAAATCTGTCAACATTGGACGGATCGGCCTGGCTACGATGGCGGGTTGTCGGCTTGAAGTCACGTGCGTTTTTGTTGTGCAGGAGTGACCGCATGTGCATTTGTAGTGGTGCAGCGGGAAAGGCTAGTCGTGGTTGCGCGCGCATTTCTATTTAGATCGCGCAGCCTGTATGTCCTCAATATGAGTGAGGTGCAGAAGAAAACGCTAAGCGACGAGGCAACCGTCACATTTTTGGCTCTTGTTGAGGGATTCCCAGCACTATGGAATATAGAGCACGCCGATTATGCAAACGCGCAGCTGCGTAACAGGCAATGGCAAGAGATCGCTCTCGAAGTGGCTCAGCGGCATGCAGAATCAGCGCCTTACTCTGTCGGTATGTATAATTTGTTAGAACTTCATTTTTGGGATAATGACGTGCTGTGCAACCAAAAAATAAAGAGAGAGGGCAGGGCGCTTTGTCCTTTCTGCGCTCAGCCCTGTCTCTCTCTTTTTTTCTTTTGTGGTTAGCAGCATGTCACTAGTTCAATATGAACCATGTAGCCGAAACTATTACTTCAGTTTTGGGAATGCTCTTGTAGATTTGACCCATTATGTTCATCTGATTGAACTCCTGCAGAGTTCCTAAAAGCGGTGTTCGCGAACAAACGCCGCACCTTCAGGAGTGAAAAAAAGAAAACAAAGACAACTAAAAGTGGCCAAAGCACCGAGGAGGTCTACGCTGGCAAGTGGCGCTTCTACTCGTGCCTCACTTTTCTTGACACTGTCAAAAGTGACGACGCAAGACTCGTCACCGAGGAGTTTGTGGAAAAGCAAAGTGTGAGTTGCATTTGTGTGAATTACATTCTTTCTGCTACGGTCGACTTTTACTGGTGTTGTTGGACATTTGAGGGGCTCATTTTACGGCTGGAAATAATTTAAGAATTATAATAGGGTATATGTTGGTCAAATCATATTGACACGTGCACTTGCGTATCTTTCACCGATGACCGCTTTTCACCGGCTAACAAATGTTAAACGTTATCGCTCGGCGCAGGACGCGCCTGCACGTATCGGAAGTTTCTCGAACGTTATCGATGCTTCTATCTGTAGTCACCGGCGCTTATGTAAGCTGATTGTATGAGCGACGAGAATTGTCTAGTACTTTCTGGAAGACACGCGTGCACCAGGGATTACTCTGGAACCTTCGATGACTCGTGTAAAAGCCGACGCGTTTTGCCGCTGATCAGATTTCGACGACCGCCGACAATGTTCGACGCTATCTTTGTGCTTCGAGTGCAACTTGCTTTTGTGGGCACAGGTTCGCCCAATAAGAAGTCCGTATCGTAATTCACAGTTTTGCGACTGTTTTCTTCACTGTCACCACTACGTGACAATATTGAATTCACAAAAAACTTTTTTTTTTCTATCAGCTTAAAGCCAGCTGAAGTGGAACACCACCGTGAACAGCCCATGCCTTTGCTTTTCTGATTTCTGGATGCTAAGATTGCACAGACAAGAGCTCTGTTTTACGTCAGGATATTTTATTATCCTTTCTAACATTGTTTCTTTTTTCTCTCTCTCTTTTTTGTAGCCATAGCGACTTTATAAAGCCAGTATAACATGTGTCGCATTTCTTAATTTCTGTGAATACAGGCACCTGGCCTGGCAACGGACACTACAATTCAATACATTGTCCATACAGAGGAGACATCTGCTTTTAAATCTCCGCCATCACCATGTCATGAACAACCAGTTGTGTTATCTCAAGAAACGGCTGCTCCTGGGAGAAAACGAAAGAATGCCGACATGATGCTTCAGCGCACTGCAGCGCTGAAAAAAGTGGCTGATGCGCTTTCGAAGAACGATACAGAGGACTCTGCGTCGTTACTTGGAAAGTTGGTTGCCTCATACATGCGCCAGTTAAGTCCCACTGCCATCCTGAGGTGTCAGAAAGATGCAATTGACGCCATTCTACCATATCTCAGTGAGACGTAAGAGTCATACACAGCCAAGTTGCTGCTCGTGTTACTACCGTATTAATTTGCAAAGACCACATGCGCAGAGGAAAGTGCAGTTCAGTTAACCGTTATTTAATATATTTCTTGTTCTGGTGAGCGTGCCAGAGCTGTGGCCATAGTTTACAATAAAAGAGAGTGGCATCGCAGGGAAAAAGAAATTCTATTGCATGTGCAGCGCCGTCCACTGTTTACTCTATTTGAAATAACGTCCAGTTAGTCTTGGTTTTCTCACTTGTTTATAATAAAACTTGTGCATGTTTATTTCTACTTACAAAGCAAGGAGCATGAAATACATATGAGAGCACATCACATGGTCAACATCTGACCTTCAAGAATATATCGTGAAAAGCATGAGCGAACGCTTGGCGATATGAAGGACAGTTCACTTGATAGAGTGGCTCACTATGGAACTAACTTTTAATAGTGAGTCTGATATAGGCAAGGGTCCCATACAACACAAATTGTTCACTGGGATAGAGCCCTGTGCGTCGACACGTTCACATATGCCATGTCAATCTGCCATGGCACTGCACCTGATCCAGTGAAAAAATCACACATGTCTTCTCGCAATGAGCATGCCGTTGCCCTGAGCCGGCCGCGGCATGGTTGAACTGAGAAGAAAGCCCTTTGGTGCTCCACTGGAGTCTCAGCTGGTGGTGGAAGTTCAGTCGCCAAGAAATTGTGTAAAACACAAGCTGCCGCAACGTAGTTCCTTGCTCTTCTTGGCGTAGCTGCTATGGTAGTGTGAAAACACCTGAACCTATTGGCGAGGATCCAAAATGCATTTTCAACAACTCTGCGGGCTCTCGATAACCTGAAAAAAAAAAACAGTTGACAGATTGAATGCAGACGGTAGAATTTGTGTGAAGCGAAGGATCTCTGAAACGCTCGAATAAATATCAAGTGTAATATCAATCAATGTGTTGACGTACAGAAAAATAAAACATTTCATATCCTTATCGACTGCATTTGAGTGGTTTTCTAACAGCTTTCCTGACCAACCGCTTTCGCACGGTCTGGATGGTGAGTCAATTTAATTAGGTTAGAGTGCCTTATTAAGAGACTTCGCTGACGCCGATTTCACCTGCTTCAGAAACTTCCCTCAATGAATTTGCTCGAACCAATGAATCAGCTTTCTGTAGTATGGCGTCTTGCGCTGTCGCTAGAAGGCAGCGTAAGCACCGTCACAATTTTTTTCTTGCATGGATCTCTTCCAATATCTCTTGCAACACCTTTAAAACTTTTTTTCCGAATTGAATCTGTTTTCCTAAAATACTACGTAACATTCGCAAAATCGTAGAACGGTCCCAAATTCGTAAAATTTACGAAAAATTCACGACAGCTGGCTGGCACGCACATGAAACCATCTACCAGCGCCAACTACGTTTCTTAATAAACTTCGGAGTTTTACGTACGGCCCGATTTGCTAGCTAGTCATATGCAAGTTCTTTCACTCGTGTCTGTTTAACGGTGCTTTAGATGCAAAGGAAAACAATCTCATTTTCCCACATGTATTTTTTTATGTGCATCTGTTTGCAGTTGCTCTAGCCGACAGGATGTACACGTATAGCCAGTTGGGACGTCATTCAATAAGCGGCGAGAATTAGGAGTGGCGCCCTCTCGCGAGTGACGTCACGGTCAGGACGTCGCTCGCTCCGGCTCGCTCGGCTGCCGCGCGCGCTCGTTTCCTTCGTGTATGCTTGGGGTATGGGTGGCTCGAGCCGTACGTATTTAAGGATACGTCGGCTTCTTTCAGCTGCCATGCCTTAACCACAGTTTCTTCTTCAAAAGCGCGTGGGTCGAGAAACTTTGCGGCTTGGATATCGCATGCTATGTAGCGTTAAAGGGGTCTACTTCTTTTGCAATGCATATATGCGCCGTGTGTATCTGTAAAGTTTGCGTAAAAAGAATGTCTGCAAATTCAACACGCGAAGTTGTGTATGATGCCTCGTTAAACACTTAACATTCCCTTAGTATTTAGCGATGAGAGGCATTGCATTTTACATGGAAGAAAAATCTTGGTAATTGGCGTCAGCATGTTATCCGATGTTAGAAAGACACTGCCCAGCGAAGCTGTCATCATGATTCTTGTTACTCTGGTGTGTTGTTGTATTCAAATATGGCCAATGGCCATTCATTAATGCGTAAAAAATAGTTAGGGGCACATTTCTTATGAAAAAGTTTGCTGGTACTTTCATCCCCCTCTATAACAGGCCTCCAAAAAACGAATTGCTCATGGCTGCTAACACGACGGCGCGTCATGTAGAGTATTTACATAGTTAATTCACAAACACCAGAGTAGCAATCACCTGAGAGAAAAGTTTCGTTGTTAAGATCGAGAGCCAATCAATTGAAAGTGATGAAATGTTTCATAGTGGCCCTCAGTAGCCTTTATCGACAATGTGGCACACACCTGATCACGTAACGGTACCAATCGACTGTCGGTATGGCGAGGCACGCTATGTTCGCGAAACCCATCAGTACACTACAACTTCGAGTTGAAACCATAAAGCATATTTTACAGCGCCAACTGGAATGGCTAAAGTATTCTCGAGCTACTACAGCACAGCTTAGATTGCCTAGAAAAGGAAAATTCAAGCACCTTCTGTCTTACCATGTCTCGATCCAGCGTTCTTTAATTATACAAACGGATAACTATTCGCTTCGTTACATAAAAGAGAACCTTGCCCAACTGCAGGCTAAATAAAGTTTGCTCCAATCCAATCGCAAACATTCATAAAAAAAAGCGCCGCAAGCCTTGCATATACTTTCGCTTGATTTCTTACCCTCCGCCGGGGAATTTCGATATCTTCAATATGTCCCATAATACTAATGATTGACGCTTCGACTTCTTTCTGGCTGCAGCCATGAGGTCCAGCAGGCATACGTACTTCACTAAAAAAATTGGGCCGAGCAGCCTGTGCCAGTTCGCCAAACAGATTCGTCATGTATATTCCTCAAGCAACAAGCACCAGTAAATTTCTCAAGTGAGTTGAATGTGCAGCACGGAAAAGGGAACACATATTGGTACATTCCTATTTGTATTCTGTAAATAGCTGTAAGCCTTCATTAACGTTACTTCAAATTTCCGCCGCTTAAAGTAAACACGTGAAGAACCGCCTAATGTTGAAAAGCAGTTAAAGAAGCAAATGGTGCTTGTAGAATCTAAACTCCAGTATTAGTTAAGTCCCTGCGTTACTGCCGAGCGTTTCTGTGAAGAAATGCAAAAATTCTATATTATACCATGAACTACTCGTCGTGAGCAAACCTGTTTTAGCGGATTAAAATCAACGTAACTGTTGTAGAAATCATATATAGCCAGCGTTTGTGACATACTTGTTGCACCGCGGCAGGTATGGTATCATAACTGGATTCCTATATGCTATGTTTTTGCGATTGTCCATCCGCGCATGAAAAACCCGCAATGGGCTGGTCTGCGCTCCTTCGGCTGGCACTATAGCGTTGCCTTTGAGAGCTGCATTGTTGTCTAAGAAATTAGCTCTTCGAATAAATGTTCGCAAAGGAAGACGTCGTAAAAATATATTTGAGACGACCACCGTAAGTATACAAGCATGGAGAACGAGGGCGGACAAATGAACACACCGCAGAATGCGCCCGGAGAACGCCCGAACTGTAGCAGACAACAGGCGCGAGTCCGTGCCATGACGTCACGCGAGCGGCGCTCGCAGCGCCCCTGTAGATCGTTCTCGGGGCTAATAGCACTTTGGCATTGCGCAGCTTAACCAAGACACAAAAGCGACATCCAACACCGGCAAGAGTGAGTGAGTGAGTGAGTGAGTGAGTGAGTGAGTGAGTGAGTGAGTGAGTGAGTGAGTGAGTGAGTGAGTGAGCGAGCGAGCGAGCGAGCGAGCAGATACATGAGAACTACCAATCAGCACCAAACATGTTTGCTAATGATCTGTCCTTGGCCTTGGGTTGCGAAAGCAGCGCGTTCGAGTACATCCCGATCAGTGATGACTGGATCCCTTTTTTCTGATGTGGTGAGGCCAGGACTTAATCCTCAATTGCAACTGACTATAAGAAGATGTTAAAAGCACAATTCCTCGAATGTTCACAAATGCATACTTGTTCTGCTTTTCCAGCTGTGTGGCAGTACTGTGCGGACATTATTGGCTGCATCAGATGCCCTTCATCATTCTCGTGCCTAACGTGAAGCCACTTTCACGACTCTTGTGTTTGTCGTTATAAACAGTTATTGTTTTTTGTGATACGGGCTTGAATAAATAGCACCAACCAATGTTGTGCTACATTTTCTTCTTACCAAACTGCATTTCCAACGTGAAAAATGAAGACGGAGGCTTTGGTTTCCGCTGTCCTCGTTGATGGTGGATATCGATCCAAATTATTTCATTGCGGAGGATGTTTCCTCCGGTATTTGGCTCTCTCAACATTTGAAATACTTCTTATGGCATTTTGTCGTGTCGAGGAGTGGTACTTTTCTTTTTCCGAAAATTTGATTGTCGGCGTTAGGTCGACGAGGGTTAGGGAAGCTGCTACAGTTGTAGGGTCGATTCTTATGTGTATTGTCGAAGTCTCGTTCTTAGAATGGGATGTGGTCGATACTTCAGTGTCTTGTCTTGGGTCGATACTTCTTTCTGTCGTCGGGGTTGCGCTGCAAGTAGGTATAGCGCCGTATGCGCTGTACCTACTTGCAGTGCGAGGAATGATAGAAGATTCTTGCTTAAGGAATTTCTTTCGTTCGTCTCGTAGTGTACTAGCTTCTCGGCTCGCTGCTATCTGTCTGTGTGTATTGCAATAAATTGTGTATTTGTCAAGGAAGGAATGCCGCCACTTAAGGACCGTTTATCCGGAGTGCCGGCACGCGATCGCCTGTCGCTTTGAGTTTACGTGGTCGTATGTCATGGGCCATGTAAGGGCCAAGGTCACGTTAATTCCTCCACTCATAATAATTTTAGACATCATTAGTCATTTTAGATGTGACATCTGTGTGCTCGGGTGTGGTCACGGCTGCGTCAGGTAAGCAGTTATGAGTCGATGCCTTATGACAGTTTTGTAGGTGTCTTTCCGCGTTTTTCTGAGACGACGGGCAAATCCTCTGAGTAAGAGGAGCGCGTTCCTGCCCCTGGCGTGCGTCAATCCCAGGAGATATGAAAAGAGCTTCCAACGTCGAATAGGTCAAGGTTGCGAAACGCATCGTCTTAGCCCTGTCGCGATGAACAAGTTGCAAAAGCAAGGTCAACGGCGGTGTTCAAAAGGTCATGGCCATATTAAGAAACCGGGTATCCCAGGGCTAATTCCGTCTACGCGGACCCGCTTCACGTACTTTAAGGTATAGAGTCTTGACGTCCTGATTGATATGGAAGCTTTAAACGCACCAGTCCTCCACTACATCCACTACCATATTTGCATCCACTACCATATTTGCGACCAACCAAAAACAATAGCTGTCAATTCATTTACTGCTTTTCTTTGTATTTCCATGGGCACGGAATGTCGACGACGACATCATGCTCTTCTTACTTCCCTTTTATGCAGAGCCTGATGCAGTCTAGGGGTAAAGAGAGCATATTGTTTTAAAATATAACGGCAATATGCTTTATTATATCGCAAGCAGTCTGAAGTTCGGTGCTACACAGCTCACTTCTTTGGGAAAACTATAGCCCGTCTCCATACCTGTGTAGATCAAATGTAGCCTTTGTAAAAAAAGAAAATTTAAGAAAGAAACTGCTCGAACGCGGTAAATGAAGGGAGGATTTCAGATGAGCGAGTGATATGCGGGCATCTCTTTAAAGAACGTGGGATAACTTCAAGCAACGGAAACCATTAATGAAATTTCTCGAAAGAAACAGCTTCCTCGAAGAATAGGGTTGCGATTGTGGAAGGTCGCTCCCCTGGTCTGCTGTTCTTTTCATTTCAATTTTCACTCGAACTTGTTAACATTACTGCGTTGATTATTTTTCGCTAATTTGTCACAGCAGTCTTGCGGTTATGCCTCTCCTTTTTTCAATGCGAGAGACCTGAAGGCATAATTAGTTATTGAGTTAATTGATAATTAGGTAATAATGATTAATTCACCAATCAGTCAATTCGGAGTGCGCCAACCCCACAACCAAGAAGAGAGTCCAGTTTCAACCAAAGACTAGCGGTGTTTTATTCGTTGATTTCTTTATAGCGATGGTAAAGCTCGCTATGGTAAGCCGGTGCCTCAAACTGCCTGGCTACCTTATTTCGTAGCGCATGAAAAACGAGAACAACTAAGAGAGACGAAGACACATGTAGCACTGATGTTGAAGTGAAAATCAGCGCTACGATTAAACTCAAGTTCAAAGTAATCACTACGTTGAAACTCAAGTACACAGTCAGCGCTACGTTGAAACTCAAGTAAACAGTCAGCGCTACATGGAAACTCCAATTTAAAGTAAGCTCGATGTCCGAACTTGTTAAAAATAAACTCAAAATCAGCGCTTCGTTGAAACTAGGGTTGAAAGTCAGCGCTACGCTGAAACACAAGCTGAACGTCAGCGCTACGTTTAAACTCAAGTCGAAAGTCAGCGATAAGTTTGTCTTGTTCTCTCTATGCGGCCCTCGTTCTTTCTTTGTATGTTTTTGTACGCTACGTATACATAGTCAAAGTGTACCAGCTCTCCCAAACAGCTACACTAGTGTAGGACCAGTCGACTCATCGAAACATCCTGTATACAGGACACTGTGGCCTGCAAAGGAATGTATATAATCAAAGTCAACAAACCTTGTGCTCGTGTTTGGAGTGCCCAACTGAGTTCTATAGAAGCGATCCTCAGACAGCTTGCCGTATAATGAAGCATATTGACGTCATTGTCTTTAATGGGTCACATCTGTTAAAACTATTTAACCACTTGGAGGTACTTGGAGGTACCACTAAGGTACTTAACCCTGGAGGTACTTCCGGTGGCAATCAAATATAGCGTCCTTGCAGAGACCCCTTCCCCGAAGAATCAGAAACAGATGTCGAAGGCTATCCTTTTGCGGGCTGTAAGCGCCGGAAGCAACTGCAGAACTTGCAATACGTAATAGCCTCAATGTCTGGAGCACCACTTATTAGCCAATCGGTTTCATAAACAATTCACGGAAACCTCCAATAAAGGCGCTTGGAAACATTAAATTGTGGTGTCCCAAAGCGGTACCATGCACTGTGGGGGAAACACAAGAGTGGAAAGCTCCGTCTTAACCTCATTACAGGTTAATGACCATGGATTCTCTAACGCAGCACTTTTGGAGAGTTTCTTGCGCGATGTATGTAATCAAGCTTGCGCGAGTGAAAGCTTTCTCAGACTGCGGTCGACAAAGTTTAACTGCGATCAGTCAGCGCCGAGGACTCTTCTCAGAAGTGCCCACCATCTCCAAGGCTATGAAAGCTGAGTGGGCTGCATTTGGGACGTTTATGACGAGCCTAGACGACGCACAGAGGCCGCTAGTTGTATTTGAACTCTTCGGTAGCTCAATTCTGAATTTCAGAATGAATCTTTTAAAAAACTGAGGAGCAATACAGGCTCACGTGGATCGTACTAGTTGCACCTCCACAATTCTCGCTCTTTCTTATTCCTGAATAAAGGGTGTTCCAGCAGAGACGTCGCAAACTTCCACAGTGCTGACATTTTAATAAGTTGCAGCAAAAGGTAGCCCGTAAAATTCCCACCTGTTGCCTTGCGTTCACGCGTAAGGTATCTACGATTGATACTGTAGAAAAAAAAAAGGGGGGGGGGGTTGACATTTTCAAGAATAACTTGATAATATTAGCACATGGGCCCTAATTCATTCATTGAGCCGAAAGAAAAAGTAGGCACTCATATCTACTTTCCAGGTTATCTCTCAAGCATCGTTGGTTGGCTTAAGGAACTACTCTCGAAGGTCGCCCTCATTTGTTCCGACTTCTTCAATGTCTTTCAACTTTCGACCGACTTTTGCAGATGTGAAACCGTACACGTGTATTTTTGTTAGTTTGCTTATATTATATGCGCACCCAAATACCTGAACGAAAGCGTCACAGGAACAATATTTTCAAAAAAGCAAACATTGTGCTTCATTTTCGTCGCTGAAAGTGTCACTGTTAAGGACAGATACGAAGCTAAACAGTTGTGAGTGACAGCTCCTAATAGCCATTAGACGACGAGGAGAAACGAAATATTTCCGCGAGTCTCCCAAATTATTGCCCGGAAGCGCGAAAAATCGCCCTTGGTACGCCTTTCTGTATAATTGCAGGATCCAGGCGGGAAGCTCTGGCAAGAGCTGTGCTGTTCACTATAACACCCCTTGTATATCGCAGCGAAAATTTTGCAATATTCCTGGCGCTTCACAAGTGGACTTCTTACGCAACAAAGACTATTTAGGACTATCTTCCCGCGCCGTTACGCGTGTTTGCGGTTCCCGCACTAGGCCTCCCGTTGTTCCCCTCTCACCCACCACGCACGAGGAAGACTCGTGATGAAGCTAACAAGCACAGAAAGCTCAGCAAGTTGGCCATCTAACATCGCCAGGAAAAAAATACAGCGCAATATTCCTGACGGTACACAGAGAGAATTATGCTTGCGGCAGGAGAATGGAATAAAATTTAGGAACATTGTGTCCTTTCCTTCGTGTATCACCTGACATCTCGCGCCGTGGTTTGCAACACACTGTCTTAAACTCGGAGACTGGACAGCCTTCGCTGGTCCCTCAGGCTGCCTTTGATGATGAAGCGCAGAGCCTTCAGCCCGAAAGTTATGGCTGCAGGATGGGCGGAATTGCGCAGGCGGGAGTGTCCTCGTAAAACTAAAGGTTCGTGTGGCTTTGGTCCGTAAAAAGAAGGAAGCAAGCGCAGCGAGTCGGAGGTTTCTCGGCTAGTTCTGTACGACCACTTAGGGGCCTCGAGTGCTTCATAATACCGCGAATATATCGAGCTACACGGCTGAAACAGTAATCGGCTCATCCTTCAGTGAACAGCACCCGCAGTTGTTTAAAACGCTTTGCCACGGTCACTTGAGAGAATATCTAGCAGCGCGCATTTCTTTCCTTACTAAATATATTCTTGCTGCCCCCCCCCCCTCTTATGTAATGCCCCGTCGGGAACATTAAAGGAAGATACATGATGATGATGATGATGATGATGATGATTTGTCTGAGCTAGCTAGATCAAGCTACAGAACAGGTATTCGGCTTTACCTCAGGAAGAGGACCTTAGTGTTGAAGCAATGAACGACAATCTTGTGGGCATCATTAAGGATTGTGCAATAGAAGTCGGTGGTAACTCCGTTAGACAGGATTCCAGTAAGCTATCGCAGGAGACGAAAGATTTGATCAAGAAACGCCAATGTATGAAAGCCTCTAACCCTACAGTTGGAATAGAACTGGCAGAACTTTCGAAGTTAATCAACAAGCGTAAGACAGCTGACATAAGGAACTATAATATGGATAGAATTGAACAGGCTCTCAGGAACGGAGGAAGCCTAAAAGCAGTAAAGAAGAAACTAGGAATTGGCAAAAATCAGATGTATGCGTTAGGAGACAAAGCCGGCAATATCATTACTAATATAGATGAGATAGTTCAAGTGGCTGAGGAGTACTATAGAGATTTATACAGTACCATTGGCACCCACGACGATAATGGAAGCGAGAATAGTCCAGAGGAATTCGAAATCCCACAGGTAACGTCGGAAGAAGTAAAGAAAGCTATGCAAAGGGGGAAGACAACTGCGAAGGATCAGGTAACAGCAGATTTGTTGAAGGATGGTGGGCAGATTGTTCTAGAGAAACTGGCCACCCTGTATAGGCAATGCCTCGTGACCTCTAGTGTACCGGAACCTAGGAAGAACGTAACATAATCCTAATCCCTAAGAAAAGGGACGCGAGAGACTTGAAAAATTATAGACCGATCAGCTTACTGTCAATTGCCCACAAACTATTTACTAAGGCAATCGCAAGACCAGGCAGGATTCCGTAAAGGCTACTCAGCAATAGACCATATTCACACTATCAATCAGGTGATAGAGAAATGTACCAAATATAACCAACCCTTATATATAGCTTTCATTCATTACAAGAAAGCGTTTGATTCTGTCGAAACCTCAGCAGTCATGGAGGCATTACGGAATCAGGGTGTAGACGAGCCGTATGTAAAAATACTGAAAGATATCTATAACGGCTCCACAGCCACCGTAGTCCTCCATAAAGAAAGCAACAAAATTCCAGTAAAGAAAGACGTCATGCAGGGAGATACGATCTCTCCAATGCTATTCACAGCGTGTTTGCGGGAGCTATTCAGAGACCTAGATAGGGAAGAATTGGGGATAAGAGTCAATGGAGAATACCTTAGCAACTTGCGATTCGCTGATGATATTGTCTTGCTTAGTAACTCAGGGGACCAATTGCAATGCATGCTCACTGACCTGGAGAGGTAAAGCAGAAGAGTGGGTCTAAAAATTAATCTGCAGAAAACTAAAGTAATGTTTCACAGTCTCGGAAGAGAACAGCAATTTACAATAGGTAGCGAGGCACTGGAAGTGGTAAGGGAATACATCTACTTAGGGCAGGTAGTGACGGCGGATCCGGATCATGAGACGGAAATAATCAGAAGAATAAGAATGGGCTGGGGTGCGTTTGGCAGGCATTCTCAGATCATGAACAGCAGGTTGCCATTATCCCTCAAGAGAAAAGTGTATAATAACTGTGTCTTACCAGTACTCACCTACGGGGCAGAAACCTGGAGGCTTACGAAAACGGTTCTACTTAAATTGAGGACGACGGAACGAGCTATGGAAAGAATGATGGGTGTAACGTTAAGCGATAAGAAAAGAGCAGATTGGGTGAGGGAAAAAAACGCGAGTTAATGACATCTTTGTTGAAATCAAGAAAAAGAAATGGGCATGGGCAGGACATGTAATGAGGAGGGAGGATAACCTACGGTCATTAAGGGTTACGGGCTGGATTCTAAGGGAAGGAAGGAAGGAAAACGTGGAGAAGGAAGGCAGGGAGGTTAATCAGTTTAGCCTAACCGGTTTGCTACCCTACACATGGGAGCGGGATCGGGGGGGGGATGAAAGATGGGAGGAGAGAGAGAGAGAGCACATAACACAGCAAACACATCGTCAGTTACAGTCCGTCACTCTTGCGCGGTACGCGACATCACTGCCACAGCCGCTTGTCCAGGCCCGTATCCTTCATAAACCGAAGTAGTCCCTTCGTCGCCTTCAGCTGCGATGTGTTCTGTCGGCGATATGTGAAAATGGTTGCAACTGACAATGGTCTATTGTCCAGGTGCGCTAGAACGAATGCCATGGACTGTCTCTGAACATTATATTCAGGACAGTCGCACAGAATGTGTTCCATCGTCTCCTCGCAAAGACAGGCATTGCAGAGAGCGTTGTCGGCCATTCTAATGCGAAACGAGTAGGATTTCGTGAAGGCCACCCCTAGCCATAAGCGATAAAGCAGTGTGGCCTCACTTCGGCGGAGTCCAGTTGGCATACAGAGATGCATCAATGAGGGCAGGTCGTGTTGATGATTGCTGCGGTTGGTCTGGCTGCTTGGTGCGCACCATAGAGAGAGCGTGATCTCCCGTGCAAGCACTTGAAGCCTGCTGGCTGCGTCGGACCGTGAAAGTGGTATGGCCTCTTCCTGTGCGTCTTCAAGAGCTGTCCAAGCGGCTTTATCGGCGTCTTCATTTCCTATGACGCCGCAGTGACTTGGCAGCCACTGAAACGTCACGTGATGTCCTTTCTCATGTGATGTATGAAGTAGGCATCTAATATCGAGCACGAGCTGTTCGAATGGCCCGCGACGCAGAGCTGATAGCACAGATTGTAGGGCTGCCTTTGGGTCACTGAAAATTGACCATTGTCGAGGTGGTTCCCGATTGACGAAACAAAGTGCAGCGCGAAGAGCAGCTAGTTCCGCAGATGTAGATGTCGTTGGGTGGTCAGTCCTAAAGCTGATGGTAATACCTCTTGCTGGGACGACCACAGCACCGGACGAACACTGGATGTTTGTGGAACCATCTGTATAAATATGTGCACTGTCCGCGTACCTCTCGTGCAGAAGAAGCAGAGACAGTTGTTTCAGCGCAGGCGACGACAGCTCAGACTTTTTCCCAATTCCTGGTACTCTGAGATGGACTGTGGGGCTGAAAAGGCACCAAGGGGGTATCGATGGTTTAGATGCAGCGGTGAAGCCCGAGGGAAGTTTGTCGTTGTACTTGACGATAGCTTTAGAGAATGATGCTTGGTGCCTGTCTGAAGGTAGTGTTGCAAGGTGGTGATAGGGGGCACGTGCAAAATGTCTGATATGCGTTCTCAGGGCTTCCACCGTGATGTGAGTTTGCATTGGATGGTCCCGAGCAATCGCAATAGTTGCCTCAGTTGACGTGCATCTGGGCAAACCAAGACAAACTCTGAGTGCTTGAGCTTGTGCTGCCAGCAGAACACGAATATTTGTCTTGCAGGTGCTGTTCAGTACAGGTAGACTGTATCTTAAAAAACCGAGGAAGAGAGCTCTGTAGAGTCTCAACATTGCGTCTACTGACATCCCCCACGTCTTTCCTGTCAAGTACTTAAACAACTGGGAGGTTGCTGTCAGGCGCCGTTTTATGTACGCCACGTGCGGGCTCCAACTGAGGTCTCGGTCGATAATTACGCCAAAAAATCTGTGGGTTCTGACATAGGAAATGGTCCGCCCATTGATTGAGATGACATAAGGCGTCATTGGTTTGCGAGTAAATGCCACTAGGGCGCATTTTTCTGGCGATATGCTCAGACCTTGTTCGCACAAGTAGCTCGCTGTCAAAGTAGCCGCTCTTTGAAGCCGTGCACGTATCTGAGGACGTGTGACTGCCGAAGTCCAGACACAGATGTCATCTGCGTATATTGAAATTTTGGTGGTAGTTGGCAAGTCTTCAGCAAGCCCAATAAGAGCGAGGTTGAATAGCGTCGGGCTGAGAGCACCGCCTTGAGGAACGCCCCTGCTGGTATAGCGTCGCGTAGTTGGGCCATCGTCAGTTAACACATAGAATGATCTTGCAGAAAGGTAACTTGCAATCCACAAAAATACTCGACCACCTAGGCCAACCGTCACAAGAGCGTCGAGAATCGCCTAATCTAATACGTTATCGTATGCCCCTTTGACATCTAAGAATAAAGCTGCAGATAAACGTTTACGGGACCTTTCGTGCTGGACATATGAAACGAGATCAACTACATTGTCGATGGAAGAGCGGTCACGTCGAAAACCAGCCATGGAATTTGGATAAATCTTGTAGTATTCAAGGTACCATTCCAGGCGGCCAAGGATCATCCGTTCCATTATCTTTCCTACACAGCCGGCCAACGCTATTGGGCGGTAAGAGGTGAGCTCTAGCGGGGATTTGCCCTGCTTCAAGATTGGTACCAGGCGGCTCACTTTCCATTCGTCAGGAACATTTCCCTCCTGCCATGAGGTGTTGTATAGACTCAATAGTGCTATCCGTGCGGATTCTCCGAGATAACACAAGGCTCGGTATGATATACCATCTGGGCCCGGAGATGATGAGCGCCTGCAGAGAGCTAGTGCCGCCTCGAGCTCCTCCATTGAAAAAGGAAGGTCCATGCGGCAATCACGGGAATGGGGGACGTCATCTCGGGCTGGAGGGTCTGGACCTGTCGCTTGGTCTGCTATGCGCGCACAAAAGTCTTCTGCGACATCGATGTCTTGCCACCCTTGGAAAAGCGCGAGCGCCTTGAATGGAAAATGCTGTTCCGGAAGGCAACGCAGACCTTGCACCGTTTTCCAAATGTGAGACAGCGGCTTGCGGGGGTCGAGTGACTGGCAAAACGTTGCCCAACGTTCAGACGCTAATCTATCCATTCGACGCTGAATCTTCTTTTGTATCCTCCTGGCTGCCCTAAGGTCATGGATTGATATTGTACGCCGATATCGACGTTCCGCCCGGCGACGAAGTGCGCGAAGTCGCTGTAATTCTATGTCGAAGTCGTTTCGCGTGTAAGAGATCGTCAGCATGCGAGTGGCGTTTCGCATCGTATTTTTAATTGTTTGTTCTAACCCAGAGGGTAGGCCCTCGCTGCAGGCATCTTCCATATCAGATTTGAAGTTGGCCCATTGAATCGTCGGAATGGTATTCCGTGGGCCAGATCTAGACGACAAGCCTTTGATGTTCACATAGGTGGCAATGTGATCACTCCCATGTGTCTCAATATCTGGAAACCACTTCACACATCTGGCGAGAGAGTTGGAGACGAAAGCAAGGTCGAGGCAGCTGCCGTATGTCACGCCTCGAAGAAAGGTGGGGCTACCATCGTTCAAGAGAGTAAGGCCACAGTTGTAGGCGATGCTTGATGATCTTCGTCCTCTTGCATTTGTCTTTGTGCTTCCCCATGCTGGATGGTGTGCATTGAGATCTCCTATGATGACCCATGTGGCGGGGCAAACACTCAAGATATCTGCTAATCTTTTAGTGTCGAAATTGCTGGAAGGCGATATATACACGCCAATGAGAGTAAACAAGAGTTTGTTCTTTTTAACTGTGATGCAAATATACTGATTGTCGTCGTGGGGCGCAATTGGTTGCAAAACATAGGTGAGTTCGCGACGAACAAAAACGATAATTTTGCTGCATGCACCATTTGTTGATGACATGAAACATTCGTACCCTGACAGTCTGATTGGTTTCGAGAAGTTGGGCTCACAAATGACGATGAGTGGAAACACATTGGTGTACACATACTGACGGAAATCTGAAATTCGTGATTTTAGCCCTCTGGCGTTCCACTGCATGACGGACGCTGCCTTGACTTCTTTTCGGAAGGCTGGGGTATGGGTAGCCATCTTTCTAGTTGAGGGATTCAAGCACTGGGCTTAAGGCGTCCAGCACTTTAAGTGCGCTTCGAGCAGACGGGGTCGCCATCTCAACTAAAATCGTTCGGATGGCCTCCATGAGGGAACGTAGCACCGAGATGACTTGACCATCTGGTTTAGGCGAATCATCAATGGCCGGAGAACGCTCCGGTGGGGCCGTGACCTTCTGAGGTTCCTTAGCAAGGGAGCGGCTCGGTAGCGTAGGCCATTCCTCTAAAGACAGAGTCTTATTTGATTCCCTCGTGGAAGTGGTGGGCCCTTTTGCGGCGCGAGTAAGTGGTACCGTAGTGGAGCGGGTACTATCGCTTCGCGCATGCGCCTTCTTTGAAGACGTACGACGATGTCGACGTCGACGCCGACGCCGGACTACTTCGGCTGCCTCCCTGTGGGCCGAATTGTCTCTGGCCATTTGCTTCAGAACCGCGCGCTCCCTCTTGATGCGGGGACAGTCTTTCGACGAGGCTACGTGAGGGCCGCTACAGTTGGCGCATTTCAGCACTGTGGCACCACAGGTCTCTTCTGCATGAGGTTCAGCGCAACGGGGACACAGTAGTGAGTTGGGACACACGCCCTTGACGTGTCCCAGCCTGAAGCACTGATGACATTGAAGCGGCTTCTGGATGAATGGTCGAACCGGATGTCGAAAATGTCCGACTTTAACGTGAAATGGTATGCAATCCCCCTTGAAAATTACTTTTACGCAGCGCGTATTCCCAAGACGGCGCACTTGCGTGATAATCGTGCCCTCATTTGCCGGCTTGATGAGGCTAGGTAAATCATCATTGGGAATGGCAATGTCAATGTCGTAAATTACACCGGCTATCGATGTGTCGTCGATCGGGATGAAGGGGCACATTTTGATTCCGCCAAGCTCCGTGATTTCTTGAAGTGGTCCCAGCGCACTCGCGTTGTACACGTCTATGGCGAGTATATTCTTGCGTGGGTTTATTCTGATGTCTTTAATTTGATCCGGCACCGCACGTTCCAGAAAAATGGATAGGGCTTGCCTGTTCAGCAACCGTAGGTTGCTTGACGGTTCTTCCGGCATAAAGATGATGACGTGTGGCCAGCGCGCAGGCCTTGACCTCATAGTCGTAGTGCTCGCAGGAGTTGACGGCGCTGTGTTGGCGATCTTTCTCTTCGCCCTCTTACTCCGGACGGGTATGAAGCCGTCGTCGGATGAGTCGTCTTCCGACATAGAGTACAGCTCGGTGTCCTCGGTGTCGCTGGTGGAGCCAACTCGCTTCCTTGCGAGTTGGCTCCACACAACCGTGATGACAACCGTAATGACTTCTGGCCAGGTGGGCCTCTGGCATGCTCCGCGTCCATGGCCGCAAGACGGGGAGGTGAGGCACCTCGAAAGGCAAAGATTTCACCAAAAAATCAGAGAGCACAGAAACAAGCGTTCTGACAAGAAGACACTTCGTCGTCTTCTCATTCTAAGGGAAGGGAAGCGTAGCAGGGGGCGGCCGAAAGTCAGGTGGGCGGATGAGATTAAGAAGTTTGCAGGGACAACATGGCCACAATTAATACATGACCGGGGTAGTTGGAGAAGTATGGGAGAGGCCTTTGCCCTGCAGTGGGTGTAACCAGGCTGATGATGATGATGATGATGATGTTGATGATGATGATGATGATGATGATGATGACGACGTTTTATGTTTCGTCATTGCAGCTATGACTTTCTCATTCTTGCGGCCCTTCTTTTGTTCAATATCTCCTGGCATGGTTCTTTGATATTTAGTAGACATCAAGCCAATGTGAAAAGTGTTCAACAGCGCTTGAAAGCAACAGCATACAGAAATTATATTATTATTATTATTATTATTATTATTAGTAGTAGTAGTAGTAGTAGTAGTAGTAGTAGTAGTAGTAGTAGTAGTAGTAGTAGTAGTAGTAGTAGTAGTAAACATGGAAACATACTGGCATATAAAAGAAACGGGGAGGGAGAAAGCTGACAACTGCCACGGAGAAGGGCACGACACCTGCCTACTCTTTTCGGAGGAAGGAAATAAAAGAGGAGAAGCAGACAGAAAACAAAGAAATAGGAAAGAAAGTAGGAAATCAATGAATGACAGACACACGGACAAAAGAAAGTGGCAACACGGAATAAAATGTCTATAAACTGGAGGCCAAAACGGTCTTTTGCGTGAAAGTTAGCAAGGCTCTATGAGCCTGATCGTGTTGAGCACCACTCGATCTCGGAAGCAGGCAATCGTCAAGGGTCGTACACTTGACTCCAATCAGTCCATATTCCTTGATTAGTAGCGCACGTTGTATGACGAATGCGAGACACTCCAATATACAGCGTCCAAGTGTCTCACAGGAGCCACAGGACGTACACGACGGACTGTCCACACGTCCTTGACGATACAAGCGTTCGCGCACCAACACCGAACCAACTCTTAATTTCACTAACAGTACTCTAGCGCTACGAGGCAAGCCACGAACAAAGGGAGGGAACGAGCCGTTTGCAACACGGTGGTCTGGGATGTATTAAGAAAAAAAATCAAAGCCGTGCTGACGTACTGCATGACCTGTATGAGATGGCTTGTGACTTGAGCAGTGGCATAGCCAAAACAGCATTTTTTTTTTCGGGGAAGAGGGAGGGGGGTGGGCACGATGGCCGCACGCTAAAGGAATTTTCTGGGGGTGGGGAGGGGGTGGGGGAGGGCCGCATGTGCTCAGTGTGCTACCGCTGGGCTGCGTCACTGGATTTGAGGGATGCTAAGCCAGTGATTTGGAGGTGCGTTTGAAGACAGCGCCAAAATATGTGGCCACTAGAACGCGCCCCACGACTATGAATTCTGGTATACAGCAGACGCTTTTCTTGGTGTCGTCAAAGACGTGAAAGACAAGAAGCTGTGACGAAAGGAACTGTGTTAGTTTTCGCGGGGCATTCGGAACACTACAGTACGATTTCATGTAAAGCACAATCGGATTAAGCCGACCGTCTGGCCGCGGTCGAATCGACACAATCGATGGAAAGAACGAGGAACCACAAATTCGATATCGCGTCAAGCAGTGAAATAAATTGATCTTTTTGTCGGGGACAACACAATTCAACAAGAGCTCTTTCTATCAGTGTTATGACAGGTTAGCTTCTTTTTCTTCCTCTTTTCCTGTCCTATGTCATTCCCGCTTCCGCCTTCATCGTAACCTACTTAAAAATCTCAGTGCCTTTCCACTCTGTGACAACGGATGACCAGTGAAGCTGTTTATGTGGGCCCCTCCGACTGGGGTTGGCTCGGCACTGCGCTATCTTCGGGATCGGCCCGCGTATGGGGAGTTTTGTGTCTATACACGGACACGATCCTGGGGGAACTAGCCCTTAAAAGGTTCGCTGTAACACCCATTTGCCCGGTATGATCCTTAATACGACCGCATATAATATGAGACTCTCTATAAAAGCTTCTGTGTTCCTATATTAGCCTACATAGTCATTAGGGATTATGAAAACGGGCATATGACTGATGGTGAGGGTAATAGCGCATTTGTTTTACGTTGATTATATTTATTTCTGGTGATGACACAATGCCACATCCACACGGTCACCGCGGGTGCGGGTCAGGCGATGAAAACAACGCTGAAGTAACGTGTGGGTGGAAAAACAGGGACGACAACGACGTCGCGTTGACTGCTCTGATAAGATGCTTTCATACGTCCTCTACACCGGCTTTCCCGTCTCCTGCTATGCCGTGACAATGGTGGAGATGCGGGGTGATTGCAGTTGGGAAGTCTTGGATACCCAGCTGCGCGGTAGTGGCACGTGCGGTAAACATGTCCTGCTTCGCCGCAATGAAAGCACAGCGGCCGGCGGTCAGTGGTGCGCCACACATCGGTCTTTCGAAGGGGGTAGCCGGCAGGGGATTCGCCGTAAGACCGAGGCGCCGCGATGCGCTGTCGGCGATTCGGCATAGGTGGCGGCGGCTGTGACTGTCGAGAATAGGGCGTCGGGGGTGGCGGTGATGGCTGCGTCGTCGTGGTCGATGGTGTCAGCAGCACCGAAATGGCAGTAAGTGGATGACAAACAGCTTCCGCGTAGGTTAATCGTCGCCGCACCGCCTGCCAGTCGGGCGACGAAAAGCCCTGTAGAACTTCTTCCCGCACGATATCAGGGACAGAAGCCACCGCTGGTACCGTGGGAGAAACCCCGAGCTGCCGGATCTCCTGTCGCACAATCTCTCGGATAGCTTCACGCAGAGACGTGCCGCCGCTCTCAGGTAGAATCGAAGCATTCACCGCGGAGTTCTTGCAACCATATTGGTGATACCGTTGCTGTAGTTCCCGTTCAATAGGGGTAGCCTCCTTGGTAAATTCGGCCACTGTCGTCGGTGGGTTCCTCACGAGTCCGGCAAACAGTTCCTCGTTCACTCCGCGCAAGAGATAGCGCAACTTCTTTTCTTCGGCCATCTCAGGGTCTGCTCTGCGGAAAAGGCGACCATATCTTCTGCAAACATGGCAACGCCCTCATTTGGTTTTTGAATACAGGATTCGAGAAGGCGCTGCGCATTGTCTCTTCTGTCACTACTAGTGAATGTGTCTAGCAGCTGGGTGCGTAAGGCATCCTATGTGGTCAACTTCCTCTTTCGGTTCACAAACCACGTCCGCGCACTGTCTTGCAGAGCAAAATAGACATTAGCGAGCGTTTGCTGGGAGCCGCAGTCAATATAACTGGTGACACGCTCGAATTGCTCCAGCCAATCTAGGACATCTTCAAAAGCGTCACCATGTAAGCTTTCTAAGATCTTAGGATTCTATAGCGTCACCTGCGATGGAGTTGCAGTGGCCATGGCAGAAGTAGGTAGACGCGTTCCTACAGGGTTCTGCAAAAGGTTCAATTCGGGCATCAGGCCTAGCGGATGGCGACTGTACCAGTGAACCGGAGTTTCGATGAATGAAGGTGATTCCGCGTTCGATGTATGGCTCCGCGAAGGAGTGTCGAGCGTGAAGCAATCTTACTCCGCACCTCTGCCATCTCGAAGGATATCGAAGGAGAGCTTCTATGTTCCCATATAGATCAACATGATCTGATGCAAATGTGGGATGGGGAATGTGATCGGACTGGCGTCAATGTCTTCACTTATTACTCAAATATTCGCCTTCGTGCCTGGGCTGGTCTCTAGCTTCTGCAACAGGGAATCTAGGCCAAAGTTATGTTGAAAGACATGAGTGAATTAAGATGCATGATTAACGCACGCCTGGAAGCCACCCGCGTTAGTAGATAAGCCCTAGAGTGTGGCGCCATGCGTTCGTTGGTTCGAGCGTCTATGTTTATTTATTTGTTTTGTATTATAGTGGCGAATTGCAAAAACCAGATGTGTCTCGTCGACCCCTACTTGTGAACTCTTGAACTTCGGACGGCTCAGCCTTTTTTCTTGTTTCTAAGGCGCCTGAGTAAGCCGGCGCCATCGTTACACATTTGATGTGAAGCCGACCCGAAATCGAAGAAGTTACAAAATCACTTCCTTGTTTCCCTTCAGATAGCATGGGTTGATAATAGAGCATAGTCGTTTTTGGAGCGCGCGCTTTACGTCTATTTCACTACCGCACTAGTTGAAGCGATGTAGTCCATCTTGTCATCGCCCGTCCTGGTGCTTTACTGTTTCTATATCTGCAGATTGCGCCTTAAGAAGGTAGTGTGGACGCTAATTCCCTAAGATGCATGCGTTTCTGGGCACACGTTTAAGAAGTGTCAAATGATCAAAAAAGCGTGCGACGTCGTGTCATCGCACAACACAAATCTGTCATACAGGCACCGCAGAAATCATTTCGAGGCAGGTTGGAACTTGAGCAGGACTTTGTCCTCCAGCGATTCTAATGCAAAGTTCGCGCAAACCGCCGAGACAGAGTCAACCATTGCTGTACCAAATACTTGTCTCTAAATGATTTGGTTGAAACTAAAGAAGGTGTCCCGTAGGCAGAAGTCCAGTAGGCAATACAGTTCTCCGCAGTAGAGGTTGATGGTGGACGCTAGCATCGAACGAGCCACGGCCTGGCTTGCCAAACGAGTGTCCACCAAAAAGCTACACATACGGGCAGATCCCTCAACTTTGATTCGTCGCATCCTGTTGGGCCCAAGCGTTCTGTAGAGGCGCCGCTGCTCACTCGTTCTTTACGCCCGTGCCCCGCATCTGAAGCCTACCGCCTCAAACTCGGAAAAGCCAGAAACGACTTGGCCGACACCTGGTATGCCCCATCAGTGAATTAAATCTGGGGAAAGACGCGCCGCTATAACCTCCTCTACTAATCCTTCCGCTGCAAATGTCGCTCCAAAGAAGCCGGCTTTAATCATTTACATCCCCGTAGTAAGCGAAAAATTATCCAGGATACTCAAAGATTTATAATATTCAACTTTCCCATGCTCTTGCCAACAAGCTGGGGCACCAGCTTGTCAAGGTTTGAGACCGCACCGAAAAAGAAAACTTCCCCGATGTTGTCTGCAATATCTCGTGTCCAGATTGCCAGGCAAGTTAGATTGGCGAAATCGGTGACGCCGCTCTATGCATGGTAGAAACGCTGGAAAAGGGGTTTATGTTTGAGTTTCCGCATAACAGAATTAGGGTTTCTGGTATATTCAAATTACAATCCGACGCTATCGTAGGTAGGTTGTGTTCAGGTTGTACATTACGATTTTTCTGATGCATCTTACTTTGAAGAATTAAATTATTTCCGTAACGCCTCTGTGCCACCCGGTGGGCCTGTGGTTGCTCTTAGGAATAATGTTTCGCTGAACGACGTCCGACGCAAGGCGCTGACACCGGATGATATGTGACACGGGACCTTTAACGCTGTCGCGTTAAAAATCCGTCTCCATCCTACCCTGTGGAAGTGAATGTACAGCGAAGCTAGTGCGGACGTTAGGCAAGTACCGCCACCCCGACTAATATCAGACGGCGTTACTCAAGCGCCACCACCACAAGCGACTTACGTCACGCGCACATGCGCATGTGCACATGTGCGGAAGTGTAGCAACTACACTCTTAGGCAAAGTTACACCCTTTGGAGTACCCCTTCTGCCACACAACGATAATCGTCGTCTGCCTTGATGCGTTTCCTTTCTTTAACGCTGCGAGCCTCGTACTTTCCAGTAACGAACGGCATGCGCGTTATCAGCATGATAGCATTCCCAACAGGAAAGTAGCGGGCGCGGCGTTTTCCAGAAAGGAAACGCATGAAGGCAGATGAGGATTATCGTTGTGTGGCAGAAGGGGCACTCCAAAGGGTGTAACTTTGCCTAAGAGTGTATAGCGTACGTCCTCATCCTTCCAGTCCGTCCGCCAAGCGCAAGTGCCTTTTTGAACTAAATTAATGTTTAAAAGCAAATCGCACCAGAAAATGCGTAAAGTTCGACTTAAACACAAGCTGCACTTATGATAGCTTCGGATTGTTATTATAATACACTAGGAAAAATAAATCTGTTACGCCGAAAGTGATATACAAAGCCCTTTTCCTGCTGCCGTTTGAGGTATGTCTGAGTAGCCGTGGCCGCTAAGTGGCGGTACCGTTGGCACAGCATAAATCCTCAATCTTGTAGGCCCCCCGCCGCAAGTGCCTTATTGAAGTAATTGAATTTTCCAGAGTAAAATCTGTCAGAAAATTCGTAAAGTATCATTTAAACACAACCTACAGACTTCATAGCATTGGATTGTGATTCGAATATACGCGAAAATATAATTCTGTTACGCGAAAACTCAAACACAAACCTGTTTGCCAGCTGCTGTTTTTTGGGTGAGCACGCCATGAAAATGTTCGATCAACTATAGATGCTCACAGCTTCACTGTAAAACTAGTGCTTCTCGTATGCATGAAGGATACGTGAATACGTCCTATAATCTGACATAATCTTAGGTATCGCGTACTTTCATATGAAAAATGGCACGTAATTATTGTGCGGAAGGCCCGTCGTAGATAAGAACCCACTTACCGTCTAACGAGCAGAATACCACGTTTTTTGCGCACGCTGCTCGCGCTTTTGATGAAATTATAGTACGTTGCTTGCTTGAAGCTTAAATGTGTAGAAATAACACGTGATATGACGTAACCTTACGTCCACAAAATTTAGTTGAGACATGTAAAGCACAGATATAGCGCATAAAGCGTCGTAGGAAAAAAGCAATTCTGCACTTCCAAACCCGCAATATGAGACTTCAATGACCGCGCGCACTACTTGCGTAGTTGCCGTAGCATCGCCTGCTATAAACTCACGGACAACTTTTTGTGGCTATGAAAGGAAAACTACGCGCGTGAGGCTGCTGCACTTGTGTTACCATGCCAAGTAGCCCGGTAGCGTTGACAGTGCTTTTGGTTGCTCGGAACAGACGCTGAATCGAGGCAGCTTCCACGTGGGACGGTTTTGCGTTTGCCCAGACGCGGAAGGGAAAAGGCGCAAGATAAGTCAACTTTTGCACACAGTGGTGTGTTCTGTCTTATCTAACTGTTCCTAATAAGGTGCTTATGTTTTCCCTTCCCTAAGCTAACCAAACGTGGATTAAAACGCGCGCTTTGCCTCCGTAGCTTCCCCTTCATAGCCACAGAAAGTTGTCTGCGAGCATAACTACGTACGAAACAACTTAAAAAACTTGAGCCCGGAAATTTCCAAGGAATGCCATTCGAGCATTGAAACAATTTCAGTCGAACCGCGGCACTGTCGTACACTTTCCGGAAGAGTTGGGAATGTTGGAAGAGTTGGGAAGTTGGGAAGAGTTGGGAGGAAGAGTTGGGAATGGAGCAGCAATTTGGGAATACGACATTTAAGCTTCGTCCTCAACAAAACCAGAGAAGAAGCAACCTCTTTTAATTGGGCTCTGCTAAGTCCGGCACCATGATTGCAAAAATTTAAATAGCCGTCACTGTCAGCTGCATTTTAGCAGTCGCGGATGTCCTTGCTGCTCTGGTCCTGCAAAGTGGGCGCGGGCACCGAAATCGTAAACGGTCGATCGCAGCAGAGCGGCGTTACACGTTTCAGCTTTATACTCGCTGCATTCCGAAAATAATTATCGTTAATGCTCAACAATCAATCACTGCGCGATTCGCCCACCTTCTCGCTTAATTGTGGGGTGCGTCGACTCAAAAACGCTGTTCTCTTTTTTTTTTTTTTTTTGCAGATAACGCACGCTCCAATACGTACCGCTTTTATGGATGCTTAAACCCGCCGGATGCGGCGCGAACGACCGCTTGCCGCTCGTTTCTGTCCTGTACATTTAACGCGTCTAATCTATGCATCCGCCCTCATTTTGCCGGAACGAAGCCAGCGTTGTCACCCAACCTCATTAGCATCCGAATAAAGCGAGGGCCTGGTTATTGCGGAAGTCAATCGTTGTTCTCGATTCTTTGTCGTGGAGGAAAGTAAGGAACTCAGCGTGAAACGTAAGGGGCGGAAGCGACTAAGCTTTAACGTTTAAACCGCCCGTCCCTGGAAGGAGAGTCTCGTACTTCGCAATTTATTCAAAGCGAAGGCAACACCGAAGAAGCTGCAAATTGTGCCTTCGAAAGAGTCGGAAATAAGACTGTCTGCGGCTCGGTTCTAAGGACGCACATGAGATAAAAATGCAAGAAGGGGGCTTCGGGACACTTTTTTGCTAGACCGCCACGTGTATGCTGCGGTCGCAGTGATTGCCTCCGCATATTCACAGACTTTGCGCCTGGAACGTTTTGTATCTCTCACGTCCTTATTTGTACCATCTCAAGTACGCTGTTCGAAAAAAAAAAGAAAAAAGAGACGCTGGAAAGTGATTTCCGTATTCTTTTTCTTCTCTTTTTTTCGTTTTTTTTTATGTTCTCACGTCGCTAAACTGCGGGAACAGCCTGAAAACACTTCTCTGGAAATCGACAAACTACTTCAGCACTTTGCCATTTCCTGACAACTCTTATTCAATGGTGGAGAACGTGCTGTACGTATATAGGTTTAAATTATGTAGCTTAGCCATGTTTATATGCCTCCGCGGCCGTATGTTCAAAAGAATAAGCAGCTCGCTTTACCCGACTTTGAGTTCGCATTGACGCTCTCACGATTTAAAAGTTACGCCCAATGTCGACGAGCAGCCTTGGTAACTTGTGTGGCAGGCCCTTAAACCATATTTCTATTATTGCTTTCGGAAAAAAGAGAAAGATGTAAAAAGAAAACAAAACGTTTAGGCAGATTTCATGTATTTGATAATATTTGAAATGTTGGGAACTTTCGTCACTTTTTCTTTTTTCTTTTCCCTCAGCATGGTATGGACTGGTGGCCTTACCAAATATTAAAATTAAGCAATGAGCAAAGATAAATGAAGGTGCACATATACGGGCATTGACGAGCACTTTGCGTCACTGTGCCTGAACCTATTAACAATGTAGCGAGCCCGACAAGACATTTTCTATGATATGCACATAAGTGCGTATCACTTAGGGCGACAGGCACCAAATGCCCCAGTCACACTGCACGTTTACATCTCATTTGAATGGATGGCATTAGCATCGAATGACATTATTCAATTGCTGCACAGCGATATTTAATGCCATCAGAATCGAGTGACTTCCGCAATCGAATGAGTTCGAGAAACTCAACTTCCGCAATCGAATGAGTTCGAGAAACTCATTCGGCTTCGCACTCGAAGTGAATGTATAATTTGTGCCCCAGAAACATGGCAAAATATGAGATTAAGCGTTCGTAATTTGAAAAGCATTCATATAAAGATGTAATTAATTTTGCGTCGTTTAAGTCACCTGTCACTTTAACTAGAGGAAAGCTGTACGGCAGGCTGTCACAAAATGTTTTTACTCTCCACAACAATGACGTCTGATGGCCCTCGCTTTGCTAGTAGGCCAGGGCGCTTATATGCCGATGTTTTCCGCGTCTCAAATGGCATCTGCATCTATTTGATGATCGAGCCTCTTCCTCTTATTAGTATGCTTCACTAAACGCTTTTATTACTGCAAATGAGTGACATTGTTCAGCGCTGCCATGTCAGTCATACTGTTTGTCTTTAATTTATTGCCTATGGTTACAAGGCTGACTAAGCCCTGTTTTGGCTCATAGTGGCCAGACATACTTAAATTAGAAACTTTATATATGTGTTATTTCAGCGAAGCGACGACCAATATTTATATTAATATAAATTGACTTTTCCGGACATCCTACACATATCTTGTTCTACTTTTCTGACCTATTTTTTTTGCTACGATTGCCGTTGATATCATGACCAAATGACAGACAGACAGACAGACAGACAGACAGACAGACAGACAGACAGACAGACAGACAGACAGACAGACAGACAGACAGACAGACAGACAGACAGACAGACAGACAGACAGACAGACAGACAGACAGACAGACAGACAGACAGACAGACAGACAGACAGACAGACAGACAGACAGACAGACAGACAGACAGACAGACAGACAGACAGACAGACAGACAGACAGACAGACAGACAGACAGACAGACAGACAGACAGACAGACAGACAGACAGACAGACAGACAGACAGACAGACAGACAGACAGACAGACAGACAGACAGACAGACAGACAGACAGACAGACAGACAGACAGACAGACAGACAGACAGACAGACAGACAGACAGACAGACAGACAGACAGACAGACAGACAGACAGACAGACAGACAGACAGACAGACAGACAGACAGACAGACAGACAGACAGACAGACAGACAGACAGACAGACAGACAGACAGACAGACAGACAGACAGACAGACAGACAGACAGACAGACAGACAGACAGACAGACAGACAGACAGACAGACAGACAGACAGACAGACAGACAGACAGACAGACAGACAGACAGACAGACAGACAGACAGACAGACAGACAGACAGACAGACAGACAGACAGACAGACAGACAGACAGACAGACAGACAGACAGACAGACAGACAGACAGACAGACAGACAGACAGACAGACAGACAGACAGACAGACAGACAGACAGACAGACAGACAGACAGACAGACAGACAGACAGACAGACAGACAGACAGACAGACAGACAGACAGACAGACAGACAGACAGACAGACAGACAGACAGACAGACAGACAGACAGACAGACAGACAGACAGACAGACAGACAGACAGACAGACAGACAGACAGACAGACAGACAGACAGACAGACAGACAGACAGACAGACAGACAGACAGACAGACAGACAGACAGACAGACAGACAGACAGACAGACAGACAGACAGACAGACAGACAGACAGACAGACAGACAGACAGACAGACAGACAGACAGACAGACAGACAGACAGACAGACAGACAGACAGACAGACAGACAGACAGACAGACAGACAGACAGACAGACAGACAGACAGACAGACAGACAGACAGACAGACAGACAGACAGACAGACAGACAGACAGACAGACAGACAGACAGACAGACAGACAGACAGACAGACAGACAATGAACTTTTATTGAGGTCCTGAGGGACTAGCCGGTGGAGACCCGTTGGGGCCCCCGGCTCGCCGCTGGCTGCTCCCATGTCGGAATCCGGAGGCCAAGCCTCTCCACTCTTTCACGGGCCCTCTGGACGGCCATGGACTGGAGCCTGAGTTGCGTACTAGATATGGCCTCGTCCCAGTCCCGTTCGCTGGTGAGGGACGTATCCCGTAACGCAGGACACTGCCAGAGCATATGAGGTAAAGTGCTAACCTCCCCATAATCCGGGCACTGTGGGTCAAATTCTGGATAAATCCTGCTTAAGAAACCTCGCGAGGGATATGACCTCGTCTGAAGCATCCTAAGCGTGATCGATTGTGATCTGCATAGATTTGGATGTGGAGGCGGGAAGCGCCTGCGTTCCTCTTTATAATGGGAGACGATCTCGTGAAAGGTTAATAAGGGGTCGCTGTGGCCGAGCTCCTCCGGATCCAATGTAGCCCCACCGCCGTCGCGGCGCGTTAATTCTCGCGCACGGGGGTGAGCAATTTCATTGGGGTTCGCACGGTCCGGCAGCACGTTGTCTCCCATGTGAGCTGGGAACCATATAATATAATGCACGGGGTCACAATTAGTTCTGGACTTGTTTTTGAGAATCGCCTCCACCTGTCTCGCAACCATTCCCGAAGCGAAAGCCCTGACGGCCGCGCGTGAGTCAGTGTAGATATACGGCCTTTTTGAATCCTGCATCGCCAGCGCCACCGCCACCTGTTCTGCCACGTCGGCCGTCACAGCGCCTACCGAGGCCGCAGATAGGAGCTCGCCCTTATCGCTTACCGCCATGACCGTGAATTTACCGGAGCGCCCATATTGAGCTGCGTCCACGAAGGCTTCCATGCCGACCGTTTTCTTCAATATCGCCCTGGCACGAGCTACTCGCCTGCCCGCATTATGTTACGGGTGAACGTTTCTAGGGAAGGGGCTGACGACGTAGGTCCCTCTGGAGTTCTCGTCCAGCTGAACCACCTCGCTGTGACTGTAACGTGGCTGCAAGCCCGCAGCCTCCAAGAGGCGCCTACCGGCGCTGGAGCCCGAAAGCCTCGTGATCTGCGCCGCTCGTTGCGCCTCTATGAGTTCGAGGGTCGTGTTATGAACGCCGAGCTGCATTAGCCTGTCCGTGCTCGCCGTGATCGGAATACCCAGTACCTTCTTGACGCTTTTCCGCATCAACATGCCAAGCTTGTCCCTTTCAGTCTTTGTCCACTGCAGGGCCGAGACCACATAGTTGATGTGGCTCATAAGAAAAGCGTGATGCACCCTAAGTAGGTTGTCCTCGCCTAGGCCCCCCTTCTTATTGGAGACTCTCATGATTAATCTGAGAATATTCTCGGTTTTGCGGTCAGATGCGCAATGGTTTTGGCATTACAGCCCCTGGCATCGAGCAACAATCCTAGAACTCTAATCGAATTCACCCTGGGGATCTTCTGGCCGTCCCGCGTGTATACATCTATGGGGATTTGCTCGAGCGGCACGAGCCCCCGAACCCCCTGCCTTGCCGGTCTGTATAACGTGAGCTCTGACTTGGTCGGGGAGAGTTGGAGACCCGTGCCCTCCAGGAAGGACTGGGTCACGTCCAAGGCCTCCTGGAGCGCCTGTTCCACGGCCGCCTCCGAGCCTCCCGGGCACCAGATCGTAATGTCGTCGGCGTACAGCGCGTGTCCCACGTTTGGCACGGCGGCCAGCCGCTTCGAGAGTCCGTGCATTGCAATGTTAAATAGGAGGGGGGAGATCACCGCCCCTTGTGGCGTGCCTCTGTTTCCTAGCGGGAATGGTTCTGATTTGGTCTGCCCCACCTTGACGACCGCCGTCCTGCCCCTCAAGAAGGACTCCACAAACGCGAAAAATCTACCTCCCAAGTTCAATGCCGAACTCTCATTTAAGATGAAGTCGTGCGACACGGTGTCGAAGGCTTTGGACAAGTCTAGTGTAAGAATGCCCCTGACGTCTCTAGTCCTGTTGTCAATAACCTGTCTTTTAAGCAGTAGCATGACGTCCTGCGGGGAAAGAGATGGTCTAAACCCTACCATATTGTACGAGAACAACCCCTCCCGCTCTATGTGTTTTGAGATCCTGTTATGTATAACGTGCTCGGCAACCTTACCTAAACATGACGTTAGCGAAATGGGCCGGAGGGTATAAGGCTCTGAAAGCAAGCAAATGGGATATACAATGTCAGAATGAATCACAAATGCAGGTAACACTTGTTGAATGAATACAGAAATTGTGAGCAAGTACAAATGATACATACTATAAATTACACATGAATAAATAAATAAAGCAAACTGACAAGTAACCGAATATAACTATTCGGAAAAAAAAAAAACGGAATGAAACTTGACCTGCTTGATCTTTGAACAAAAGTAGGTTACTGCAGAAGCGGCGAGGTCCGTTGAATGCGGCCATTGCTCTTTGCGGAGCCAAACAGGGTTTTCAGAGACACAAGTGAAGCATAAAGTGAAGTTTAGCAACGGGACGCTTACGCATGCCGGATGCGTAAAGGAATCATGAAATATTTGTAAAAGTCAATTTCACTCGTCGTGACGTCCATGCAGGAGCGAGGGCAGCATCTGTGCTGGCGTATGCTGCCTGGTCCAATGCGAATCAAAGGCAATGGCAAATACTGTGTCGTCTGCGGTGAAGCGCCTCAAAAGGTGTCAATTTCTCTGCGAGATAATGGTGGCGCCATCTGTCACCACGCGGCATGATCTGCCGTTTTTTTTTTGTGTTTCTTGTTGTTGTTTTTTTGCTGTCTAGGTACAAGTGGTGCAATCGTTCTGTTGCGGTGACAACACGAGCTGTGCGTGGGGACCTTACGCTGGGTCTTCTTGCCTCGATATTGAAATTCAATCTCAAGAAGACCTCCGAGATAACGCGCGAACTTAGCCGGCGAGGTGAAATAAAGCGTAGCAAATGTCCACAACGCCACTGACTGTCTGTGAACTGGGTGAATAGGTAAAAAATGGCTACCTGTTCGCCCTGAATCAAGCAGGCCTATAACCAGGCCTATAGCCAGGCCATGCATCACATTGTCAGGCCGTTGCAAAGGAAGTCGGGGGAAGACCTGGACGAAAACATCTCCTGCGGTAAAAATTAAATAGGTGACAATGATCAGAAGCAACGCCACTGCCTGCTAAAGAGCAAAAAAATTATCAATGATTTAATCTATTTGCTCAGGAAAGATGCAATAGGCGGACTTCTTTAGGCATACTATACATACACATTAACAACATATGCCCAAGATTACTTTCGTGAGACGAATACACCCGTGTATTTTCAATTTTCCTTTTGAACGTTTCTATCGGGGCACTAAAGACGAATAATAAGCTATTTAAAACTAGTAGCGTATTTTTCTAGAACACTATCGTTATTCACCTGGCCGACCTAATGCTTATTACCAGGGAGGAATATTAACGACAGACATGCTTTTCCACAATTTCACATCGGTATCTGAGTGCCGGTATGCAATAGAGCGGCGTCATAGATTTCGAAGTATTTTTTTTCTATATTTGAGCCATTTTGAAGACGTAAAAAAATTCTCGAAATAAACGAAGTCAATGCTTCCGACAGTAGAGAAGGCAGTGTCGTCATTCTTTATTGATAAACGATTATCTAGCTGCCCCCCCCCCCCCCCCTCAAGTGAAAATTACAACTTCACGGTGAGCTGGTACGAGAATTCAAGTGAAGTCGCTACCTCTCTTTAGTTTTTCTGTATTTTCTGCATTTTGAAGCCTCCGGTGTTGGTACGAATGGGTGTTTTGCTTTCACAGCAGCGCGTTTTACGAGTAAAGCTTAACGTTTCTTTTCATTTGCCCAGGCCCTGTCTTTTCTTCAATAAAAGAACAAAAAGCAAAAGGAGAGGGAAAGACAGGGAGGTTAGCCCGCGTACATACCGATTGGCTACTCTGTGCCGTGCAAAGGACTAAAATAAATGAAAGTTGATAGAAGGTTAGACGACCTAAATAAACACACAGAAGAAAGGCGCGTGATATAAATCAGTAATGTGGAAAGTTGGGCTAGTTGGTGATTATTCATCAATTCATTCGCCAGAATCCACCGAATCGGTAAGACTGGAAAAAACCGACCTGTCATACTGTTCTTTCAAGATTTGAATGAAAAACAAGAGGTTATGCGGAATGTCCAGAAGCTGGAAGGAACCAATTATTCTGTCCAAAATGATTATTCACGTGACACCCTTAGAATAAGAAAGCTGTTATGGGACAGCACTTAAAACGATAGGGATCAAGGCAAGAAACCCATTCTGCTGGACGATAAACTGAAAATCGATGGGCAGATCTTTGAATTGGATGAGGCCAACGGTTAGCGAATCAAAATACGTAAAGAACAGAATAAAAAGTGACTCGGACAGCTTCTCAAGCTTCTAAACATAAATGCACGCAGCGTCGTAAATACGAGTGACCGTCTTGAAGCCACAATTCTGGGGTATCAGCCACATATCGTTGTAATCACGGAGACTTGGTTGCGCGAAGAAATTGACGATGAGTACGTTTTCCCCCCTCTATACCGGGTTTTCCGTCGCGATAGAGCTTCCGGAGGAGGGGGGTTTGCTGTATTAATAAAGCAAGGCATCGACGCGTTTTCGCTTCTGGAAATTAAAAACCATGAAAGTCTCTCAATCAAACTTTCCTGCTGGGGACGGTCCTCCCGCAGTTTACAGAGCACCTGATTCCCCTCCGCAGTTCATGCGTGAGCTATCAGATTTCATCAACGCCTTTTATTACGACAGAATTTTATTGATCGGAGATTTTAATCTACCGTCAATTAACTGGGACAGACCTTTTGCCAGCCCCGATCATGCTGTCCATGAAGAACGCGTCTTTAATATTATGATGAGGCATGACTTGCAGCAAATACTGAAAGAGCCTAGGCGGGTACAAGGTACTTCTTATCCTATACTTGACGTTGTTCTTGTAAGGCGGTCAATCACAATCTTCCATGTTTCAGTCGAGCAAGGAATATCTAATCATAATATGGTATCTTCATTCGCTACTAATCCTGTTTATAAGGAGTCTGTGGCCAATATCAGCATTGTAAAGGAATTCTCGCGTGCAAAAAATGAGAGCGTGCTCGATTATTTAAAGTTTCTGCCTCAGCAGCTTCCAAAGCAAGAATGTTGATGAGCTATGGAATAAATTTAGATCTATGTGCATTCACTGCCTTGATAATTTTGTCCCTAACAGGAGTAAAAAATCACGCAAAGCCTCTCCCTGGATCACTCATGAAATCCTGCAATTAAAGAGAAAACTAAAAGGCTTGAAACGACGTGGTGGCAATCGTTCTATTATTCAGTCTTTCCAGCGATCCCTTAATATAGCTGTTAGCTCCGCTAAACGCCATTATTTTGACTACACTGCCTAATTTCATTCGTACATCCCCAGAAAAAAATTGGAACCACTTATGTCAGAAGAAAAAGCCTATCGATAGAATAATTCACGACGGCACGCCCCCTCACAGATAAACAGGATATTGCAGCTCAATTCAACCACTATTTCTACAGTGTCTTTGCTAATACAAGTGTTATACCTTGTCGCTTTGAAACGCTATGTTGTACGTGCCCTGTTCTGATACCAAGATCTGGCGTTATCGAACGGCTCTTCAACTTGAAAACGAAACCATCGCCAGGTTCTGAAAAAATTACAAATGCTTTCTTGCGCCAGTATGCCGAAAAGCTTTCTGAGTTTCTTGTAGTTGTTTTCCGCGCATCACTTTCTTCGGCTGTTATTCCTTCCGATTGGAGAACTGCACGTGTTCTTCCTGTTTTTAAGAAAGGGGATGCCTCACTGATATCGAATTATCGGCCCATATCACTCACTTTCACCTGTTGCGAGCTACTAGAACGCATCATTACTAAATATATCAGTGGTTTTCTAATGAGAACTTAATCCCATTTGATGTACAACATGAGTTTAGGAAGGGCTATTCTAGAATTACACAGCTAACATCGGTTGTTCATAGTTTCGCATCCGTTCTTGATAAATCTGGCCGGGTTGACATTATTTTTATGGATTTCAGTAAAGCATTTGATCTCGTTTCTCATTCTAAACCAGTTTACAAGCTTCAACAACTCGGTCTTCCTAATTGCATAGCTAAATGAGTTCAGCTTACTTATCTAACCGAATGCAATTTGTTAGTATTGATGATCATTATTCAAATAACCTTCCTGTCACTTCTGGCGCCCCGCCCAAGGAAGCGTTCTTGGCCCTCTCCTCTTTTATTATATGAGAACGACATTGTTAACGTAATCACTCATCCCGTTCAAATCAGGCTACTTGCAGATTACTGTGTTTTGTTTAATGTAATAACTTGTCCTGAAGACCAAGTCTTCCTCAACTCTTGCCTAAAAAACGCTTTCGATTGGTGTAATCAATGGGACATGAAACTTAACGCACAAAATATGGCATATGTGAGACTGGCTAGTGAAAAAAAAAAAACAGGCTATTGTACTCTTGCGCTCTTCCATCATTCCCGCTTTCTTAGGCAACCGAATATCAATATCCTGGCGTGACGTTAACTAACAATCTATGCTGGAATAACCATATAAGTAACGTATGGGCATCAGGCTACTGTAAGTTTGTGTCCTCAAACGTAAACTCAGGAATGGTCCTACCTACCTAAAATATTTAGTCTATTCATCAGTAATCAGACCCAAGTTAGAATATGCATGCGTTGTCTGGGACCCATTTACTAAAACTAACATTCAAGCACTTGAAATGATCCAGCGGAAGGCCATCCGATTAATCTTTTCGAAGTACCGCTCAACAGACTCGCCATCTGCAGTAATCCGGGAACACGGCATTCAAACCATACGACTAAGACGAAAAAATGCTCAGAATAATATTTCTTTTTCTTCTCAAACATAATAAACTGTCAATGAGCCCAGTTCCTTATATTAAACCATTTCTCGCTATGTGGTCAACGACACATCGTCACTGTGATTCAATAATCTCGTTTGCCACCAGAACCAATGTTTTTAAATATTCCTTCTTTCCTCGCACGATTACTTACTGGAATCCCTTACCCACTGCGGCACTAACAGACATTAACACCATTGAGAAAACAGAATATTGACGTTCACAAACTTGTCAATTTTGTGCTTTTTGTATTGTTTTCTGATGCTTTGTTCCTCCTGCAAGGGCCCAGAAGGGCCTGCAGTATCGTGTAAATACATAAAACAAATAAAATACCTTGGTGGTGAAGCTGCGCACTGACTCGCTGTAGCGAGTGTCGTGTATTCTTGTGTGTATTCGCCACCAAGGTGTGGTGATGGAAACCGTTACCTTGCGAATCTATCACACATTCCGAATCTGTTTGAGGCCTTCTGTGCTCAACTCGGTCGATACCAATATAGCAGGATCATCTGCTCCCACATAGGGGCATTCTAAGAATCGTCTGTGCAGTTGTAGCTATAGCAACTTGGTATACGCCGGGTCATGAGGGGAATTTGCCTGCGGCGTCTTTTTTTTTTCATCACTTCTGTTCTTCTTACGAGCGCAGATGGAAGCTCTTGCGAAGTACGCTCAAATTCAAGGGACCACATTTCTTATCGACTCAGTTCCATCTCACTTTAAGGAGAAAGAAGGAAAAGCCGAAGGGCATTCGACATGTGTCGTACGCGCACGTGACCTCCGCCTTTAGTTATCTGCTGTTGCACCCGCATCGGCAGGGAGGTCCAAATGTGTCCTTGGATCGACTGCCAAGGAGGACTATGTGTCGAACGTTAATCTTACGTGTTGAAAAGAGCGCAAAGTGGCCCCCGTAAGACGACGCTTAGCCTACTTTGGTGAGGGATAAGCGACGTTCCGTGGGTGGGGTAGTGGGTGCAGCACAGGGGTGAGGCTGAGATCGATGACAGGGGACACCGGCAAAATACGAAATCCAGTGTAATGTGTTCTGTTTCGGTTTTCTCGCGTCGCGTGCCTGAGCCGCTTTGCGTCAGCTGCGTATAGCAACCGGGCCTCACGAGCACGATTACAGTCGGCCCAAACGAGTTAGCGCCTGCTCACTGGCGCGCGACACAAATTGCACCGTTCCCGTTGGCAGACATCTGTATCGGCTCAGTTACGTAAATCGGGTGCCACGGGACGCCTAAATGGTCGTAATGCATGACTCGGTCTTGCAACGCTCATCCCCAGTAGCGTTGCAGGTGTCGCTTGTTTCTCCGTGTTGACATTCGGATCAGCAGTCCCGAGCTTCCGAAGAATAATCCTGCTTTCACGCTTGGCCGCCAGGTTGAAGGCGTGTATGAATTCGTTAATTACGATGACGGAATGAGCGTGTAGCCCGACGCGACGAGGACTTATGACGAATGAAATGGAGCTGATTAACAATGTTTCGCAATTCGCGATTACGCGTCACTACTCGGCCTCAATTCGTGCCTACCGCTGCGCATAAACTTCTAAGCGCCAATGAGTTCTAGATAGCGCTTGGAGTAATCTCATAATCACGAGGAAGCTGTGGCTCTTGTAGAATTTCATCGTCGAAAGGCACGTGTGGCTCCCCAAGGGCTTTTATGTTGATCAACAGGCTTAGCGAAGGAAAAACTTAGCCTGGAACCAACGTTTTGACAGGGAAACCTGTTGTACGGAGACGCAGAGTGCTATGACAATGAAGGCAATCTCGCGACCGAGCTGAGGCTGGCATAGTTCGACCACAGTTGATCACTTGTGAAGCCAGTACCTTCCTATTGGCACCTGTCTTTGAGGACTGTTATAAGTAATTTTAGATGTACGCTTTCCACGCAGTTTTCACATAGCACTTTGGCAATCGCTATGTGAAAACCTTGCCATGCCATTAGAAATCAAACAAATAGGAAACTGTCATCCAGTTAAGTGCAAGCTAGAACCCCCCTAGAAAAAATGAAAAAAGAAACAGTGCGTGTTCCTCACAAACAAAGCTGCGCAGGTGGAGAGAAGTTGTTACGTCTCCGGACGGACGCATTTTTCACTCACACACACTCACGCAGACATCCACGCACACACGCTCATAGACGCCCACACACACGCACATGCATGTACACATACACACACATACACATGCATGTGCACAGGCACACACACGCACATACATGTACACATGCACACACATAAATGCGTGTGCCTGCTCAGGGCACACATGCATGCGCCCATCTAAATTTATTTGCTCGAGCTCACGTACATTTTGACGCCCCCCCCCCCTCTCCCCCCTTATATACTGGCCGGAAATCGAACGTTGGCCGCGTTTCCTCTCGTTTCAAGTAGCAAAACAGAATGCCCACTTCACATCGTAAAATATACAAATAGCTCGCCACTACAAATCAGTTACTGTGCACGCATGCTGAATCGTCTCAAGCGCACTTTCATTACCATGTACCATGGCTGCTTTTGTTATATGTTCTTGTAACTACCCTCTAATCAGAGTCGCTGGTACACTTTGGAAGCACTTTCTCTTGGAGTCTCAAATTCGTTCCTCTTTTTAAGCTCTCAAGTACTTGCCCTGCTTTAGAGCTCGTCACACTTGGCACTGATTAAATCAGAACTTCGAGTGACATTTCCGTGTTTCGCCTTTTTATAGCTCTCACGTCGTGTCTAAGCAGGCTTTTTTTTACGCCTACAAATGCCTCCAGTTGAATGTGCAGGTTTGAACACGTCCGATTACGTCACCACTCGTCTATTTATTCGTTCCAGTCTAACCTTTGCGTGGCTACGCCGTGACGTGCGTGCAACTGCGTAAGCGTGGAGACCGTTAAATTTTTGAGATGCCTGGGCGCTCTCCCCGCACCGTGCAATATTTATCCCGCGACTTTGAATAGGCATTCTAGCAGCCGTTGAAGGCAGTGGCAAATTTAGCTGCAGATGGCTGCTTTTTTGCAGTCTAAACGCTTTAACAATTGAAATCATAATTCAACTCACGAGGCAACGGCTGATAGCGCCCTCAGTCGCTGAAACTGTCGTCGCTATGAACGCGCATAAGAACTTGGACGGTCTCCCCGACCGTATATATAACTGACATGGCAATATAACTGACAGGAATTCTTCGTTTCTTTTTTTTTTTTTTACACAACCACTCAACAAGATATGATAAGTTGCCGTGTGCTGTTTTCTTAATGGAAAGGTGTTAGCGGTTTCAGCTTCGGTAAGTGGTTTACAAAGCCGAATAGAATGTTACATAAAATAGGGCCTTATGCACATAGCTCAGGACTGCCTGAAAGGAGCGTTCCAGCTGTATTCGAATGTTTCTGTTCTATCGCCCGACTCCTTTTCGTTTCATTATGTTCCATTTTGTTTCATTTGACTATTTCTGAAAACGCTCAAGAACAACTCTATACGCCTCTCAGTATTGATGCACTTGCGTTACACAAAAAACGTAAAAGAGAAAACACAACAGAAAACCTAAAACAACATTGGCCCACGGTGCAACAGAAAGTATAATTAAACCAAAGAGAGAAGTCAGATAAAAAGCAAATAGAAGAACTGAAAACATCAAGATCACCGCGCAAGGTATGGTCTTGTATTACAAGACGTGTTATAGCGTTAGAAGTGGGAGATGAATTCACGCAGAAAATGCTGCGATCACGCAAGCTCGGGCGAGGCACGCAGAACGTTACAGCCGACAGTAACCGCGGACAGAAGAAGTGGTTGCGAATTCGCCCTATACAAGAATAAGTACGAATCTCAATATTTTCGCCTCAATTCTAGGGGGTCTAATATTAAAACATGCGCAGTACACGTTCACAGGCATAAAATATACGCGGCGTCCCAGAAATGTATAGTGCGGGATACGAATGAATCGTGGCTGACTACATGAAATGTTTGCCAGATTGGCCAAATTAATACGCGCGCACATACACACGCCATATAAAGAGCGCCGAGACGCACTGCCAGTATTGCCGTCGGAGCCCAAGAGTTTCATAACAATAATCGATGGAGCGAAGTCTGGCGCTGCGCTCGTTCAACCACCATGGGAATGATGCGCAATACATGGATTTGTTTGATCTTGTACATGGATTCGTCTGAGCCTTTGTATTCAGAGGTTTCTGTGGCTTTGTTTATTACGCTTTATCTGTCTTCATTCTACTAAATTTCAAATCCGTCTATACTTTTCTAAGCGCAGAATACTCTGCGAACACGCACAATCGCTCCTAATTGCAGCGGCTCAACCTGTCGAGGCGGCCGAATCGAAACGCGCCAAGCGTCTCAACATGCTGGCTTGCCCGCATGAAATTCGTCGGGGCGTTGTTTGCCGCTTGTTGACGCATGCATCCGTGGCGTAATGGTTTCGATATCGGGCCTCTGTGCTAGAGTTCCTGGGCCCGAATCTTCTAATTGGAGAAGTTTATTAGTGTTTATTTAATTATTTGTTACACAGGGCTTTGTTGAAAATGGCTGAAGTCGCGGAGCCGTTTGAATCCAGAAGGACGAAGCTTAGGCAAATCCGTGTAGCACTTCCTGCAATTCTCATGCTGGCCGAACTGCCCCAACTGCAGCTCCCGCAAACACCAGCGGCAGAGTTCCCTCTAGTAATTATTGCATGAAACTGCATGGTTGGATCAGCCGAGAAATCTGCTCAGTTTCCGGTCACGTGACTTCGCCCTTTCCCATGGCTGCGCTGGCGAAGGGGGACTCTAGCTATGTTAACTTGGACGACGAGTAGGCACCACCGGTGGCTGGGCAGGCCGTGTCATCGGTAGTTCCACACAGACGAGGGACTATAACGACGCCCTCTGCAAAATTTGTAAGCAACAAGGTACGCTAGACCACATAATATTGGAGTGTACTGGCTCCCCAGGGGCCAAGGAAAGCGTTGACAGTAGAGAAGTCTGGGAGGCCTTGCTCCAGAGAGAGGCTGAAGACGACCAGCATCGAGCAATCCGCCTGGCCATTGAGGTCGTGAAGACTCACCGTCCTCAACGCGCAGGGACTGCTTCGTCCTCCCCACTACCTACGTGTAGGTTGAGAGGCAGTCACCCCTGCTGGGTGGAATAATAACGTTTTCAATGAATCAATTAACCCGTCGGCTGTTGCCTGCTGCCCTCTCACTGCTCCGAAAAGCATCCTGCCTTCAAAGCCTTGTCGAATCCACCTTTAGGTATCTCACGCTATATATGAAGAGCAATAGCTAAACCTACACGCCATCAACGAAGAAGCAATCGCATAAGAAACGACGAGACAAAATCAATCAATGTGTCAACTATACTAACGTAATAATAATAATGATGATGATGATGACAGTAGTAAATACGTCAGAACGACACGCCGTGGTCGCTCAGTGGCTATGACGTTGCGCTGAGAAGCACGAGGTGCGAACGAATCCAGGCCGATTGAGGCGAACTCCAAAAAATGCCTGTGTACCGAGCTTTGGTTGGCTGGTTGCTTCCTCCTCACCTGTGGCGCTTACCCACTGCGGGGATTGGCCGCGAAGCCGGCGGCCAAAGGCTACAGGGAAGGGGAGGGAGGAAAGCCTAAATGGAAAAGTAAATCAGGGTGAACTTAACGCTCATGTTAATTAACAAATAGACTTAGGAGGCAGACGCAGAAATAAAAATACCTGCAACTATATATAAACAGGAACTTCTGTGTTCTGTTTCGGGTGGTACTACAATAATTTCGGACGCACAATCGGCGATATAATGATCTATCCAATTATGATTTCGAGAATTAGCATGGTAACCTGCTTGTGTCACAGAGGTAGCCGAAAATAGTCACACATATATATGTTCCTGTGGCTAAATCCCAATGAAGAAGCCCCGAAGGAGAGGATATTTTGTATAGTTAATGAAATACCTAATTTCCGGAATGAAAATTCTAATTTCTTCCTCTGATTTCTAAATCAACGGCATGCTAGTAGAAAGTGATCAATGTTTTCAGGTTCCTGGCAGGTTGGACACAGAGAGGATGGTGCCAGACCAGGCCTGTATAGGCAAAAATTTAATGGAGGGATGCGGCATCGTAATTTCGTTGTCGAGATTTCTAAATTTCGTGTGGGACACCATTTGTTGTCCCGTGAAAAGGAAAAATCATTAAATTCGGACGTTTCTATTTAGAGTTTTGTAGAATCTTGGAAAAGAGAGAACTTGCTATACCTAGCCGCAGTGATTAAGCCGAAGTAGGCATAATGGACATAGCTGGTCCACCAAGAAATATCCGGCCAAGTGAGCCTGTCATTTCAATTAAGAATACACCACGATGGTATGGAGCCAAGAACAACCGCCCCAGGCTTAAGTTTAGGGAGTTCAATGTAGCCAGTAGGGAAGATGAATTAAGTTTTCGAAGAGCTAAGATAACGGCTCATAGTTCAGCCCGAAATATGGCTGCGAAATCCAGAAGGAGTAATGCATATGACCAGGGCAGTGACTCGAAGAAAATACCCACACCCGCTTTCTTCTCACTCATTGACGCATCAGTAGCGATCACATGATCGATTCCCAATTCCGTTAAATCATCTTGTAGCATGCCATTTAAATATGTAGTGGGCAGGAGTTTGGCATTTGAGGCAAATATAGGTGCAGCGGTGGCGTAGAGGTAGAACACCCGCCTTGCGTGCAAGAGGTCCGTGGTTCGAATCCCGGTGCCGCGCAATTTTCCACCGGATCAAAAAAAAAAATCCGCGTGTTGATAAAATAGCATAAACAGGCCTGGAGTGTGGCCTGATCCCGGTGACCAGAACCGGTAACGCACTCCCTCATCAGAGCAGGATTGGCCACCCTGGTGCAGTACTTGGCCACAACCTCCTATATGAACACAACAATCAAACCCCGGCCCTCAGTCCCCAGCAGCTGCGAAGCAACTGACCACGGCGGCAGTCAGACCCGCGACGCTGCAGAGGGTGCTAAGAATCCCTGGCTCCGGACAGGCCGCCATTGGAATATGAACCTGGCAACCTTCTAACGCTAGAACGTTATCTAGTGAGGCGAGTCTAGCAGTGCTATTGGAGGAATTAGAAGGCAGTAAATGGGATATAATAGGGCTCAGTGAAGTTAGGAGGCAAAAGAAGCATATACAGTGCTAAAAAGCGGGCACTTCCTGTGCTACCGGGTCTTAGCGGAGAGACGAGAACTAGGAGTCGGATTCTTGATTAATAAGAACACAGCTGGTAACATACAGGAATTCTATAGCATTAACGAGAGGGTGGCAGGTCTTTTTGTGCAACTTAATAAGAGGTACAAAATGAACGTTATACAGGTCTACGCCCCTACATCCAGTCATGATGACCAGGAAGTCGAAAGCTTCTATGAAGATGTGGAATCGGCGATGGGTAAAGTCAAAACAAAATACAGTATACTGATGGGCGACTTCAATGCCAAGGTAGGCAAGAAGCAGGCTGGAGACAAGGCACTGGGAGAATATGGCATAGGCACTAGGAATAGCAGGGGAGAGTTATTAGTAGAGCTTGCGGAACGGAATAATATGCGGATAATGAATACCTTCTTCCGCAAACGAGATAGCCGAAAATGGACGTGGAGGAGCCCGAACGGCGAGACTAGAAATGAAATAGACCTCATACTCTGTGCTAACCCTGGCATCATACAAGATGTGGACGTGCTCAGCAAGGTGCGCTGCAGTGACCATAGGATGGTAAGAACTCGAATTGGCCTAGACCTGAGGAGGGAACGGAAGCAACTGGTACATAAGAAGTCGATCAATGAGTTAGCGGTAAGAAGGAAAATAGAGGAATTCCAGATCAAGCTACAGAACAGGTATTCGGCTTTTAACTCAAGAAGAGGACCTTAGTGTTGAAGGAATGAACGACAATCTTGTGGGCATCATTAAGGAATGTGCAATAGAAGTCGGTGGTAACTCCGTTAGACAGGATACCAGTAAGCTATCGCAGGAGACGAAAGATCTGATCAAGAAACGCCAATGTATGAAAGCCTCTAACCCTACAGCTAGAATAGAACTGGCAGAACTTTCGAAGTTATTCAGCAAGCGTAAGACAGCTGACATAAGGAAGTATAACATCGATAGAATTGAACATGCTCTCAGGACCGGAGGAAGCTTAAAGCAGTGAAGAAGAAACTAGGTATTGGCAAGAATCAGATGTATGCGTTAAGAGACAAACCCGGGAACATCATTACTAATACGGATGAGATTGTTCAAGTGGCTGAGGAGTTCTATAGAGATTTATACAGTACCAGTGGCCCCCACGACGATCATGGAAGAGAGAATAGTCTAGAGGAATTCTAAATCCCACAGGTAACACCGGAAGAAGTAAAGAAAGCCTTGGGAGCTATGCAAAGGGGGAAGGCAGCTGGGGAGGATCAGGTAACAGCAGATTTGTTGAAGGATGGTGGGCAGATTGTTCTAGAGAAACTGGCCACCCTGTATACGCAATGCCTCAGGACTTCGAGCGTACCGGAATCTTGGAAAAACGCTAACTTAATCCTAATCCATAAGAAAGGGGACGCCAAAGACTTGAAAAATTATAGACCGATCAGTTTACTGTCCGTTGCCTACAAAGTATTTACTAAGGTAATTGCAAATAGAATCAGGAACACCTTAGATTTCCGTCAACCAAAGGACCAGGCAGGATTCCGTAAAGGCTACTCAACAATAGACCATATTCACACTATCCATCAGGTGATAGAAAAATGTGCGGAATATAACCAACCTTTATATATAGCTTTCATTGATTACGAGAAAGCGTTTGATTCAGTCGAAACCTCAGCAGCCATGGAGGCATCGCGGAATCAGGGTGTAGACGAGCCGTATATAAAAATACTGAAAGATATCTATAGCGGCTCCACAGCCACCGTAGTCCTTCATAAAGAAAGCAACAAAATCCCAATGAAGAAAGGCGTCAGGCAGGGAGATACGATCTCTCCGATGCTATTCACAGCGTGTTTACAGGAGGTATTCACAGACCTGGATTGGGAAGAATTGGGGATAAGAGTTAATGGAGAATACCTTAGTAACTTGCGATTGGCTGATGATATTGCCTTGCTTAGTAACTCAGGGGACCAACTGCAATGCATGCTCACTGACCTGGAGAGGCAAAGCCGAAGGGTGGGTCTAAAAATTAATCTGCAGAAAACTAAAGTAATGTTTAACAGTCTCGGAAGGGAACAGCAGTTTACAATAGGTAGTGAGGCACTGGAAGTGGTAAGGGAATACATCTACTTAGGACAGGTAGTGACTGCGGATCCGGATCATGAGACTGAAATAATCAGAAGAATAAGAATGGGCTGAGGTGCGCTTGGCAGGCATTCTCAGACAATGAACAGCAGGTTGCCATTATCCCTCAAGAGAAAAGTTTATAACAGCTGTGTCTTACCAGTACTCACGTACGGGGCGGAAACCTGGAGGCTTACGAAAAGGGTTCTACTTAAATTAAGGACGACGCAACGAGCTATGGAAAGAAGAATGATAGGTGTAACGTTAAGGGATAAGAAAAGAGCAGGTTGGGTGAGGGAACAAACGCGAGTTAATGATATCTTAGTTGAAATCAAGAATATGAAATGGGCATGGGCAGGACACGTAATGAGGAGGGAAGATAACCGATGGTCATTAAGAGTTACGGAATGGATTACAAGGGAAGGAAAGCGTGGTAGAGGGCAGCAGAAAGTTAGGTGGGCGGATGAGATTAAGAAGTTTGCAGGGACAACATGGCCACAATTAGTACACGACCGGGGTAGTTGGAGAAGTATGGGAGAGGCCTTTGCCCTGCAGTGGGCATAACCAGGCTGATGATGATGATATAATCAAATTCAATCTTTATATTGGGCAAGGGCTCTCCGGGGCAAATTATCTCGCGTGCATTAAGCTTTCGTGGATGTAGCTCAGCTTGTACAAATAAAACCTGAAGACTCTGTAAGTGGGACCAATGTTCATCGAAAAATGCCTTCATTTCACTAATACGTTTTTATAAATACGTTTTTACTGTTAGAATGCGGAATCTGCAGGGAAGAGTAGGCAGTCGTGCTTCTTGATATAAAACATTGTTAGCTACAAATATTGGTAAACCAAGGCAATTCCGGAGGGCCTCCCGCTCTAGAAGAACTAGGGGGTGAATCTTGTATGCTGGTCCACAAGAGAATAGCACGCACCTAAATTCCAGTATCGGTCGGACGTACATGCGATAAACCATTATGACTGTTTCCCTTGCGTAGTCCAGAGTGATGTCCGCCAAGTTTACTTGTCATGCAAACAGCGCGAGCTGCTTAAGATTATCACTGTGACTTCGCCAGTTCAGTTTTGCGTTGTATATTGCACCTAGATATCTGATAAAGCCAACTTGCGGAATCATTTCGTGATGGTATTGGGGAGAGATATTAACCGCTACATTCAATGGAAACACAATCAAGGAACTTTTGTGGAGATTAAGCGACATTCGAATATCTGCAAACCAAGCTTCAAGCGTTCCTAAGTGTGACTGCAATGTTCCTTGTAATGAGCGAATGTCACTCGCAGACGCAAAGAATGATATGTAGTCTGCATAGACATGTACTTGTACGGTATCGCACAATCGAATTGAGCCTAATAAAACGTTAAACAACGTAGGAGTAAGGACAGATGCCTGGGGAACTCCTCTTGATTGATCATATTTTTGCGTCAACAAGCCAAGTTGGGAACAATAAAATGTCCTATCCTTTAAAAGTTCATACAGTATACGCAATTTGTAATATACAGAGGAAAGCTCATGCCATTTAAAACGTTAAGGAGTATGGCATGCTCTACGCCGTGGTATGCTTTAGTTTAATCAAGGGTCACTAATGGTGCATACTGCCGCCGGTGCAGAGCAAGCTTAATGCGTCCCTCTATATGCATATGTGCGCACCATATCGAGCATCCATGTCACAATCCAATCTGGCATGGACTTAATAATGTATTATCATTTAAAAATTTTGTTATGCGAATATGCAATATGCTTTCTATTTATCTTATAACATTCGAAGTTAGTGCTACTCGCCTTATACTATCTATATTCATTCCCGCTCCTTGTGGTTTAAGCAGGGGTATTATTTTTGTGGGTTTCCAGCCAGGAGGTATCCATGCGTTCATGAGGGAGTAATTAACTGTATTGGAGATATGCCTTGCGGGGAGAGGTCAAACGATATTTACAACATGCCTTATGTAATGCCATCCGGACCCGGAGCTGTGCCAGAGAGCAGCCTAACAACGTGCTCAAGCTCTTCCATTGTTACCTACAAAAATCACCCCCTGACAGAGCCTCTATGATGTTTACCTGCAGCTGAGTTGTAAAACGCGGATCTGAACCTTCAGCAATTTTATCTAGTGACTCTAACAATTCTTTTGGTGACAGAACAACTGAATAAATATTTATGGACACTGGAACGGGCTTGCGAGAGCGGAGAAACCTAAACAGTGCTTCTTTATTAACCAGTTTTCGATTAAAAATTATACCGTTTTTCTTCAAAATTATCCTGCGCTAATGAAACTGTTCTTTTTAAACATAGCAGCAGCATACTTATGATTACTCCAACTAGCAGGGTTTTTTCCATGCGGCTTCTCGGCGTCTACAATCTCGTGCTCAATTGCTCGTTTACCATGGACAATCAGTACTCCCTTTTGTTTATGAGACTACAAACTCAGATTTTTTAATGGTACCTTTGAATATTGCACAGAGGCTCATTGCTTTACTATCGGTTTCCATACCTGCCCTGGTAGACAAAGTCGACTGTAAACTATATTTATATTTTTAATAGACCACAGATGTCTAAACAGGCGCAGACATTTGTGGACTGTTCAAAATTTAAAAAAAATAAAAATAAATCTGGGTGTTGGTAATATCAGTGACAATCGGGCGGTGGTCAATACTCGTGGCGGCATCGACCACAGGACAAGAAGAGATGGAAACGCTCGAGGTAGCAAATGTCAAATCTAGGACATATCGCGACTGCCGACGCACTAAAGTGGAAACTTTAGCATTTACAAATGTGAAATTGTTAACATTAGTCCAATCCCACAAACGCTTTCTAAATGAGTAAGTGCGCAATCCCCATGACGCATGATGTGAGTTGAAGCAAACAATACTTGATTATATATATATTGTAGTGGGTAATATGCATGTGGCACTGTGCGGACTGCCACCGCTGCGGCGCGAGACACGAGCGCGGGTTGTTGATGCGAAGCGCTAGGACTCGTGATCTAGAGCTACCTGCGATCCCTCGAACGAACTACAATAAACCCCATTTCATTTGGTGGAGCTGCGGGGTAACCTCGAAAACTGAACTCCGAAGCCGGACGCTACCGACTGCTGCGACCATGCCTGATGAAACCACCCAGGAAGATGCACCACAGCCTCCGACGATCATCGTTTCCGGTGCATTGCGCCAGCGTGATCCTGCCATCTTTAACGGCACCGATGATCATGACGTGGAGGATTGGTTGTCATCTTACGAAAGGGTGAGCCAGCATAACAAGTGGGACGACATCACGAAGTTGCACAATGTGCTGTTTTACTTAACCGGCGTCGCGAACCTCTGGTTCCGAAACCACGAACACGATTTCACAACGTGGAGCAGATTCAAGACAAGTTTCACAGAAGTGTTCGGGCGCCCCGCTGTGCGCAAGCTTCGCGCAGAACAACGCTTACGGGGGCGCGCGCAACATCACGGTGAAACGTTCACAAGTTACATCGAAGATGTCATTGACCTGTGTAAGCGCGTGAATCCGTCAATGGCGGAACAGGACAAAATAAAACACATTATGAAAGGCATTGATGAGGACGCATTTCAAATGTTGCTAGCGAAGGATCCGCGTACCGTGGCCGAAGTTATCAACTTGTGCCAAAGTTTTGACGAGCTACGGAAACAACGCATCTTAGCTCGGCGCCCACCGCCTACGGAAGATTCGTTAGCAGCATTGGTTATTGGCGACAACCACACAACTTTGCTGACGCAAATAAAAGAATTTGTGCGCGAGGAGGTCGCGCGACAACTCTCGATTTTGCCGACCACGGAGAAGCCTTCTCAATATTTGGCTCCAGCGATCCGACAGGTAATTCAAGAGCAAGTGACCGAAGCTCTTCCACCTCCGTGTCAGCCGGCTCCGGTGGCCGCGCCTCTGACGTATGCTGAAGCCGCTGCACGGGCGCCTCGTCTGCCGGGATTCTCACCTCCGCCTTCAGCGCCTCTCCAGCCGGTGTTCTCTCATCCGCCCTCGCCTCGCCAGCAGGTCGCTGCCTTTTTCAGCGCACAGCAGCAAGGTACAAATCCTTGGCGCACTCTTGACAACCGCCCAATATGCTATGCCTGCGGTACACCGGGACATGTAGCGCGCTTCTGCCGCCGGCGCTTGCCGGCCTTCGTGGGCACCGCGCGACCACCAGGCTCCGGCTTCCGACCTTTCCGTATGCCTTCACGACCACCACCGGAAGTCTACGCTGCTGATGACATACCAGCACCGCAGTCACAGCTCTACAATACTCGTCGCTCACCTTCCCCTCGTCGGCGCTCACTCTCACCCATGCGTCGTAGGCCCAGTGCCAGTACTACTGAGGCGGAAAACTGATTTCCGCAGTTCCTGAGGCACGAACTGCGTCATCGTCGGAACATCAAAGTCCTCGTTTTTCCCCCGCTAACGTTATTGAAGTGTCTGTTGATGGCATCAAATGTCTTGCGCTCGTCGATACAGGTGCTGCTGTATCTGTGATTAGTGAGAAACTTTGCCGTGAATTACGGAAAGTGACCATGATGCCTTCGGTATTATTGCTTAGAACAGCCAGTGCACAACAAGTTCAGCCAGTCGCTATGTGCACTGCCAGGGTGTTCATTCGAGACATTTTGTATTCGATTGATTTCTTTGTGCTAACTTGTTGCTCCCACGATGTGATTCTCGGTTGGGATTTTCTGTCGCGCCATCACGCGGTCATTGACTGTGCACGTGCTGAGGTTCAGTTCTCCGTTCTGTGCGATTTTCCATCTCACGACTTTCAAGTTCATGATGTTACCAGGATCTGTGTAGCTTCAGATACTGACCTTCCCCCTCACAGCGCGGTATTTGTCCCTCTTTCATGCGCATCGCTTGCCGAAGCGACGGTCATGTTTTCATCCGCTGCCGTCTTCATTCGCCGCCAGCCTATATTGTTGCCTTTCGCCCTCCTCACGGTTCACCATGGGGCTGCAGAAATACTGATTTCTAACCCAAATTCGTACACTTTGGCTTTGCACTGTGGCGAGACTTGGTACCATCCAGACTGTGGACGCTGACGTTATTGTGCAGTTCCCTGTTCCCGACGACGTGGATACTGCCAACGTAACAGCACTGGCACCCCATGTGCCATCTAACCGAGTACCACCGGATGTTTTTTGTCGCTCTATTGCCGATGACCTCGAGCCGACACAACGTGAGCGGCTTATTACTCTTTTAAATGATTTTCACGCCTCTTTTGACTGCAACCAAGCATCATTAGGCCGCACGAGTACCGTCTCTCACCACATTGATACGGGACACCACGCACCATTACGCCAGCGTCCGTACCGCGTGTCATCCACCGAGCGTCGTGTCATCGCCGAGCAAGTTGAAGACATGCTTGAACGTGGTGTTATCAAGCCATCCTGCAGCCCTTGGTCATCTCCTGTAGTACTCATTAAGAAAAAAGATGGCTCGATTCGTTTCTGTGTGGACTATCGTCGCCTCAACAAGATTACACGAAAAGATGTCTATCCTCTACCGCGCATAGATGATGCCCTGGATTGTCTTCATGGTGCCGAATTCTTTTCTTCTTTGGACTTGCGATCGGGCTATTGGCAAGTGCCAGTGGATGAATCCGACCGCTCGAAGACAGCTTTTATTACGCCTGATGGCCTGTATGAGTTTACAGTAATGCCATTCGGCCTCTGCAATGCACCCGCGACATTCGAAAGGATGATGGACAATCTTCTACGAGGCCTCAAATGGAAGACGTGCTTGTGTTATTTAGACGACGTGGTAGTTTTCTCCCCTGATTTCACCACTCACCTCTCTCGTCTCCGCGAAGTCCTTACTTGCCTTACCACCGCCGGCCTTCAACTTAACTTGAAAAAGTGCCGCTTCGGAGCCCGCCAGCTGACCATACTTGGCCATGTCGTGTCCAAAGACGGCGTCCTTCCCGACCCTGACAAACTTTGTGCTGTCGCAGAATTTGCGCGGCCGACTACAGTGAAAGAGCCCCGCAGTTTCGTCGGTCTTTGCTCTTATTTTCGCCGCTTTGTGCGCAATTTTGCCTGCATCATCGCTCCCCTGACGAAGCTCCTGGCTGGCTCTGGTGACCTTCGTGACTGGACTCCGGCATGTGACCAAGCCTTCACCACTTTGCGTCGTCGGCTTACCTCACCACCTGTTCTACGCCACTACGACCCGAGTGCACCGACTGAAGTTCATACCGACGCCAGCGGCGTTGGTCTTGGGGCCGTCCTTGCACAACGGAAGCCTGGCTTTCCAGAATATGTGGTTGCATATGCGAGTCGTGCTCTCACGAAGGCAGAATCCAATTATTCTGTCACGGAAAAAGAATGTTTAGCTATACTTTGGGCCTTAAACAAATTTCGCCCTTACTTGTATGGCCGTCCGTTCGACGTTGTGACAGACCACCACGCGCTCTGCTGGCTTGCGTCACTGAAAGACCCGTCGGGGCGTCTTGGACGTTGGGCTCTTCGGATCCAAGAATTTGACATTCGCGTCATTTATCGATCCGGGCGCCAACATTCTGATGCAGATGCGCTCTCCCGTGCGCCCATGCGATCCGACGAAAGGCCACCTTCATCCATAGAGTGCCCGGTTGCTACGCTTGCTGTTACTGACATGCCGTCTGAACAGAGAAAAGATCCGTGGATTCTGTCTCTCATTGACATTCTTAGCAGTTCTTCAACGTCTACATGCCCTCGAGCCATTCGTGGCCAAGCCACCCACTTCGTGCTACGGGACGCCATCTTGTACCGCCGAAACTATCAGCCCGACGGTCGCAAATGGCTGCTAGTCCTCCCTCGCCATTTGCGTTCCGACGTATGCACGTATTTCCATGCAGACCCACAACAAGCTCATGCTGGCGTCCTGAAAACCTACGAGCGGCTCCGCCAGCGGTACTACTGGCGCGGCATGTATTCTTATGTCCGCAAATACATTCGGTCATGTGCAGCCTGTCAGCGACGCAAGACATCTTCTCATCCGACAGGCCCTCTGCAACCTTTACCGTGTCCTGCACGTCCTTTTGATCGGGTTGGCATCGACCTTTATGGGCCTCTTCCGTGCAGTGCTGCCGGAAATCGTTGGATAATTGTCGCAGTAGACCACCTGACAAGAAATGCTGAAACTGCTGCACTTGCTTCAGCTGCTGCTCGCGACGTCGCCGCATTCATCTTACGGCATTTCGTCTTACGGCACGGCGCACCGCGAGAACTACTCAGTGACCGAGGCCGTGTCTTCTTGTCCGAAGTTATTAATGAGCTACTCGCCGCGTGCCGCACTATTCACCGCACCACTACGGCGTATCACCCACAAACTAACGGTCTAACGGAACGATTCAACCGCACCCTTGGGGACATGCTCACCATGTATGTTGCGTCGGATCATTCAAATTGGGACGATGTCCTCCCTTTTGTGACGTACGCATACAATACCGCCGTTCAGGCTACCACAGGCTTCTCACCATTTTTCCTTCTTTATGGGCGTGAACCATCCACTACCCTCGACACCGTACTACCATATCACCCGGATGCCTCTGAATTCACCCCTCTTTGCGAAGTTGCTCGCCATGCTGAAGAGTGCCGCCAACTGGCTCGCTCGTTCACGTCGGATACCCAAGGAATCCACAAAGATCGTCACGACAACGATCAGCCCACACAGTCCTTCGCCGTGGACTCTCACGTCTGGCTTCGGCTGCCCTTCCAAGCTCCAGGCCTTAGCCCAAAGCTTGCTCCGAAATATCAAGGTCCGTACCGGGTCGTCGCGTGTACTTCGCCTGTAAATTATGTGGTCGAACCGGTGACACCATCTTCGGACAAACGCCGCCGTGGCCGCGAGACTGTTCACGTCAGCCGCCTGAAGCCGTACCACGACCCCCTTATCGTATCATCGCCTTAGGTCGCCAGGATGGCTCCTCTTCGCCCCGGGGGTAGTTGTAGTGGGTAATATGCATGTGGCACTGTGCGGACTGCCACCGCTGCGGCGCGAGACACGAGCGCGGGTTGTTGATGCGAAGCGCTAGGACTCGTGATCTAGAGCTACCTGCGATCCCTCGAACGAGCTACAATAAACCCCATTTCAATATATATATATGAGTGAAGCAAACAATATATGATTTTTGCAATAGGCCACTGGGTGGCCATTATACACCCCGAGTGGTCAAAGTTACTCTGCAGGCACCCCACTTTGGCGTGCCCTATTATCATGTCGGCGTTTGGCACGTAAAACCCTAGAATGTAACTTTAGTTTTAAACTAGGAGTAAATTGGTTCTGCGTGACAAAATATGAGCGCCTGAGTGCCACATTGTAATTGTATGAAAGTGTTGCTAATATGCCTGCATCTCTCTCTCTCAGAATTTGGTAAAATTCAGTTATCGCCTTCGATAACTGCCACATTTAGTAGAACAGGACAGATGTGCGTTTCTTGCAGCGTGCGTCATTCATTAGCTTTCGTACGTGAGTCTGTTTTCATTTCTTATGATTTTACTTTCATTGCTTTATTCCAGTGTGCAAGCATTTTGCGACTAAACCTTTGTCGACCACTTGTGTAACCTACGTAATGAAAAGGCGCTTGACCCTGTATTTACCAGACATATACAACTGGCAGCAGACAGGCATACAGGATGGAGCCCGTGCGCACGACTATCGGCGATCGTCGTCCTCGTCAGTCTTCTCATCATCGTTCGCTCCTGCAGCGCCTCGTAGCAATATTTACTTTAGTGTCTTTTCACTGCGAAGCTGTTGATGGCAAGGGTTCCGTGCATTTTTGTTTTGCATGTGCAAAAAATTAGGTCCCGAATTTAATGTAAAATCGTTTTATTCTGTGCAAAAGCCTATACATCTCATTACTTGGATATGAATTTTCAGTTAGATTATTTATCAACAGGCACCATTTTCATAATCAGTAGACTATCAGGTAGATACTAAAGGTTCCTCAATTTCCTCAATGATTTTCCGCTTTGCTACTCGCGTCGATAACGTCTACGTTCGCACTGCCCTCTCTTTGTCGGCGTTCCAAGCGCTTGCGTATCTAGCTTCCATCTCTTCTACTCTCCTATGGTGGCGGTCCCGTAAAAACGTCACCGTCTATCTACTTTCCTCTAGCTCCTGGCGGCGGCAGTCCCGTCGTCCACGCGAGCGTTTTAAAATATACAATGTATCGTGTGCTACGCAGCTTCGCTGGTCATCCGCCTTCACATAATGGAATGGAATGGCTCATGCTTTTTAAGCTACGTTTCGGCTTTTCTGGCCATACACGATGCTTTGATGTCAATGCTGTATCCTCGCTCCAGTTTTTCTTGTAGCCTCGTATTTCTTCGCGTTTCGTCGTACGCGGTATATTCTATGCACGATATGCCTCGAGCATCACGCGCTTGAAATCTACGGGCGCCGAATTTAGATCTTGTTTATCGTTCGGGGTCCTCTGGGAACTTGCCTCCATATCCACTCAGCCTCTTAATAACGCGTCGACTGTAATACGTTTTGGACTCGCAGTTGAAGGCCTCCGGCTGTACATAATGTGTAACAGTAGGCTTCCTTATGCAAAGCAACGGACCTCAGCCTTTCATTATTATTATTATTATTATTATTATTATTATTATTATTATTATTATATTATTATTATTATTATTATTATTATTATTATTCGCAATAGTAAAATAGTAAGCTAGCAAGCCCATATGGGCTTGTTGTTCGGTCATCATAGAATGGTATCGGGATAGCGCAGCAAATTACGGACACAAGAAGAAACGAAGGGGAAGACAAGCGCTAACAATCAGCAACGAAAATTTATCCCCATCGTGGGTAGGAGCCACACGTGTGACAGGCTACAACAAGAACAAATTTATTTCCGTGATCGGTCGTTCTTATACGCCCAAACAACCACGTGCACAGCGATATCAACCATGAATATACACTTAGATGACGGTACATCGAGAACCGGTACATCGAGGAAACACAAGAAAACCTAAATGACATATCGCAAATGCGGCTAGCTTTCATGACATGCGCAAATAATCTAACTCTCTCGCCGACAATGGCAGTGACAGTTTGCTGATGCATTGGTCAGCGGACAAGAGAGTTTGCTGTTTCCGTTTAATCTAACGCCCTCGCGCCATATAGGTGGCCTATCGTATTCCGCTGTCGTGCGGTAAACGCTACGTAGGCCAAACTAGAAGATGCATCAATGAACGCCTAAGGGAGTAGAGAAATAAATGTCAGAGTGTATCAGGTCATCAAGCACTGCATTACGCATGGTCACCTACTCCAAAGCAGCCGTAAATAATTACACCAAGGGACCTATATTACCTCAAGCACACCGAATTCTCCATTGGAACACATCCTGCCCACACAAGAACTGTTCGACTCATCTGTACGCCAGGCCATGCAGGGGTAATCGGGACCAACGCTGCGCACGACGCTGCCCGAGCAAGTATCAGCCCGGAGAGTCACTAGCATCACCCATCTCTCTCTCTCTCTGGGCAGCAAATCCCCGAAGAAACCCAAACATAGCTACGGCTCCGAGAACCAGAACCATATCAAGAAATAAGAGCTTCCCAATACGAACAAGTGACTACTTACGGAGAAATCCTCGATTACTACCAAAGTGCTTGCTATAAATATTATCCTCCTGACAAATCATTAAACAAACACCAAGCAACTACGTGGAGACTTCTACAAACAAGCACCTTCCCTACGCCACTACTCAGGCGCCGAATACACTAAGAAGCATGCTCATCACACTGTAAGACATGCAATACACCACGTGCAGAGCTCCATCACATTATATGGGCATGCCGATCAGCTCCAAGCAATAACAGACACAGCATAAACCACAATGCTAAAATAAACAACCCTGAACAGTGGGAGGCTACGGTGCTCAGTGAATGCCCAGAAGACCTACTCTCGGCTGTCCGGCGGGCGGAGGACGCCGCTATGGTTCAAGGCCTGTCCTGCGTCTGACGGAAAGTGGATCTTTACGGGACTTAGCCTCCCAGCCTCTCCGTTCCCCTCTCGAACCTAGCAGGGACTTTTCAATAAAGATGTTGTATATCTCTCTCTATCTCTCAGGTGACGGTTTTCTGGCTTTTCATCACAAAACATGTCAATGTCGCCCACTTCTAGACGACATCATTATAGATAGGGATGAGCGCGAGTGTGCAAGATTAATAGCAGAAGCTGAGCAAATCCTCTCGGCCGCTGACCAATGCATCAGCAAACCGTCACTATCATTGTCCGCGAGAGAAGTAGATTATTTACGCATGCCACGAAAGCTGACCGCGTTTGTGATATGTCGTTTAGGCTTTCTTGGATTTCCTGGATGCACCGGTTTTAGATTGTTTTCGTGCGTCATGTACGTGTATCTTCATCGTTGATATCGCTGTGCACGTTATTTTTAGGTGTATAAGTACGAGCGATCCCGCAAATAACTATTCCTTATTGATAGCGCTTGTCTTTGTCTTCGTTTGTTCTCGTGTCCGTGTTTTGCTGCGCTGTCCAGATGCCACTCCATGACGCCCACTTCAGGTCTGGCCCGTCTCCTTCTCGGAGTGCGTTCTTACTGCGTTCGTGAACGACAGCGGCTCGCAGAGGATCCGCAGAAATATGCCTTATACGATGGAAGCGCATCGAGAATGTGGAATTAAGTTCTTATAGATGTCACGTAGAACTTTTCTTTACTTTGTAGGCCCAGGGCTCTATTTTAACTTGACATGGACAAACGGCCAAGCGAGATATGACTTCATATAACAATGCGATTAAACATTTCCGTCTCTGTACGTATTTTACATATAATTTTACGTAAAACGCGACGATTCATCACGGCAGCGCATATTATGCAGATTTTTATCTGCAGACATTTCTGAGACTCTCATGAACGTTTGATATCCTTATCGTCGTTATATCCTGCGACGTAGCCTTTAAATTTCAACTAGTAAACGTTCTCATTGGTAAACATGTATAGCCGGAAGATAATTTCTTTCCACAAAACCGTTTCTTTGAATGCCACGGATAAATATTTCATTAAATTATGATTTTCATCAAAAAAATGAGTAGCCGTTTCACTCTGTGAAGATGGATGACCAGTGAAACTATAACACATCATGCAATGCTGGACAAGGGCCAATGTATTTATTTGCATCATTTGGTAACGGCAGTGACGATAGCTTTGTGATTGCTGTGATATATAGTGATTGGTTGGGTTACAACCTAAGACAGAATCTTGGTCAAAATTAAATCTATACACGACTGTTCAGTAGTTCAGTGACTTGGATTGGTATGGCGCTTCAAACCAAACTTTTCTAGTACAAACTGATTGAACCATTTCTTGTCCGGTTTTCAAATGTCCAAAATGAAGTCTCGAGCGATCCGTAGCGCTTTACGAAAATAACATACTGAGTGATTGGCTCAGCGATTAATTATTTCACTGCTTTCTTGCTAATATGAAGAAGATTCTGGAATCAACCGACCTCCTCCTGATAAACTGTTTTTTTTTTTTTTTTGTATTCTCCGTTTCTCGCGCTGCTCTTGTTCGTCGAATCATGCACCAACTAGCGCCATAGCAAAGTATTCTGAAATTCTTTGTTATTTCTTATTTTTTTACACCCTCAAGATTTAAAATTAAATTATCGTAGATTTTTTAGATTGGTCCTGGTTCGTTGGCTGTGCATTCATAGGTGTCTAGCAAATTTTGGCTATTCGCAGTGTTGACGTTGGTAAGCAGAGTCGAAAAACAGTTTCGTTCGACATAAAACCTCCATTCGCGTGCCACGGCTAATTTTCCTTATTATGTAATTGTTTTCGTGTAAAAAAAGAACATCAGTTGGATGTCCAGAAAATAATAGATCGTTAATAGACAAATAGATGAAGCGATAGATGGATAGATATGTTGATCGTCTGGTTGTTGTGGTCCGTCGATTGATTACTTCACTGGATGACCGCTATTAGTAACATGATCGTGCTATTTCATAAGGTTATCTTCCAAAAATTCTTCATATATTTGACAATTCCTTCCCTGTCGAAATGGAACTAAAGGCAGCATTATTTTTTTCTTTTGGTGATTATCCCTAAACCGCTTGCGTGAGTGTCTCGATTACAACTCGCATATGGGTTTGTTTGTTTTTTATAGGATCAGTAAAAGGCCGTATGGGTCTTCGTTACTTGTTTTTATTGTTTAGGCATAACTTCATTTACATACACATTTCTTTAATTGTTCTTTGGCAGTTGCCGTCTTCGCATACACGGAAGCACTTAGTAATTTTCTTGTACAACCCTAGTTGCGAAAAATAACTTCGGTGTGCTTTCTTGCACAGCTTTTCATTTAATCAGTGTAACGCTGGAGCCCATTGTAAGGTTCACTGTAAGTGATTTCTTGTTAAAGAAAGCGAAAAGGAAAGCGATATTAGTTAAGGCGGTTTATTACTTTTTTTTACTGTTTCCCTGAAATTTTCTGTTGAGGGGGGGGGGGGGGGGGCTTATTCAATGATTTAGTTTCGTTACACAGTTCACTCTCTTATAGGAGTAACCTTTACTTCTCTCATCACTTCAGATTGCGGACAGTACGATACAGTAAAATGTCGCAATGCAATCGTAACGGATCATACAAGAAATGGTAACTGTGCTACGTACGTAGAACCCACGCCATACGCAATACATCCAACCGTCAGCTCTACGAATAGAATTTCTTTCCACAAAACTTTTCTTTGATTTACTTTGACCAAGACTCTGTCTTAGCTTATAACCCAACCAATCACTATATATCACAGCAATCACAAAGCTACCGTCACTGCCGTTACTAAATGGTGGAAATAAGTACATTGGCCATTGTCTAGCATTGTAGCACATCTGACCGACCATTGCCAATCTCTAAACGCCTTTCTGCGAATATTTTGAGCGATTTTTAGAGGTCATCTGTGATAGATAACACGTCTCTTGTCCTTGAGCTGTATTACTTGGAAATGAGGACATGTTTCCCAAGATTTTGAAATGCATGATTTATATTTACTAAAATTCTCTAATTCAGTTTTTAACGTATTGCTTTGCGGCACGTACTTCAATTTACGAATTGCAGCCGGTGAGACTGCAAAACATATCCACTTAAAAATAATTCTATCGATGACACTGTCTTCAAGATACGCGCGTAAACTTGCAGCAAAAACTCACTGTCCTTCCACTTACTTTTCTAACAAAAGGCACATTTATACATTTAAGCACAAAACTAACTGGACCGCTAATGCGTTTCTTCGCAAAGTTGAAGAATTCTTATCTCGAACGTGCATGTGCCATCCTAAGAATTCGTCAAGCCTTGCGAACCCTTCGCTACAATTTGTAAATTGCAATATGTACCGCAAGGTATTTAGTTAAAAACTTAAGTAGCGAACTTTAGTCATTGGTAAATTAGAGATTTCAATTTCTTGTACTAATAATCTCCCCCTCTTTGAACAATCCAGCTCAAGGATTACAATTGTGCTACTTGCCGTGGGTGGTTTTGAAAAATTCCCTACAATCTTCGCGGTAACGCCGAGTATGCTATAGCCACGCTCTCGGTAGCATGACTGCCTCTTTCAGAAGTTATTTCCCAAAATTTAGGACTAATATCGCCCCACGCACGAGATGTATTTGCCTACGCTCATGTCGAGGGTTAAGGTCGGGGGTTAAGCTGCAGACAAATTGACACTAAAGAAATGAACAAAATTAGTTTCATTCAAAGTATCCGTGACAACCTCTTTACCTCACCCTATACTGTTCGGATCTGTTCAAATTAATTTTAAAAATCATACCTTTGGGCCAAGCAGAAAAAAAAATATTTTGCATCACGAAATCACTGTAGTATCATTTTGAAAAAATTCCCTGCAGAAGAAATACAAAAATAGAAATGGGAGGCAGCCGCCTTCTTCTTTCTTATCTGTTAGCAGACCGATATATATATATATATATATATATATATATATATTGTAAGGAATAAGAAGTGCGCCGTGCAGAGCGCCGCAGCCGGATCGCCAATGCCACTGAAGTGGGGCTCGGGCTAGACGCTGTTCCTGGTGTGACTGGCTAAGCCTACGCTGTTGCGCCTTCTTGTCCGCGTCCATCGTGCCGTCCACAGCCGCGTCGTACTTCTTTGCCATAATTGGCGGAGGTTTGCTGGGTCTCCTGTCATCCTGTAATTGCGCAGCCGGACTCTCCCTGCCATCATGACCACCGCAAGCGCCACGAGCTTACCACCACCTGCTCCCCAGTCCTCCGTATGCCCCGGCACACTCCGTCAGCGGGACCCTCCCATCTTCAGCGGCACTGACGACCACGACGTTGATGACTGGCTCTCGTCATACGAACGCGTCAGTCTGAACAACAAATGGGATGATATCACAAAACTGACCACCGTCCCTTTTTACCTCACCGGAATTGCCCACTTGTGGTTTCGGAACCACGAAAGCGAAGTCCCAAGCTGGACAGTGTTCAAAACAAAGTTCAGCGAGGTCTTCGGCCGCCCTGCTGTTCAAAAGCTTCGTGCCGAACAGCGCCTGCAGTCGCGCTCTCAGCAGCCTGGTGAGACCTTTACCAGCTACATCGAAGATGTCATCGATCTCTGTAAACGCGTCGATGCATCCATGACTGAGGGCAATAAAATCAAGCATATAATGAAGGGCATCGACGAGGACGCATTTCAGATGCTCATTTCAAAGAGCCCCTCTACTGTTGCACAAGTTATTGAACTGTGCCAAAGCTATGACGAGCTCCGCCGTCAACACATCCTCACTCGCCGTCCTGTTCCCCATCACGAATCGTTGTCCGGCTTGACCTCCCCTATTCAAGATTCCACCCTCCTCTCGCAGATAAAGGCTTTCGTCCGGGAAGAAGTAGCTCGCCAGCTCTCCCTCATCTCCAACCCGCCGGACTCAAGTTCGTCCCTTAGTCCGACCCTACGACATGTATAGAAGAGCAAGTGTCCGAGGTTCTTCCTCTGGAACGGGCGCCTCAACTCACCGCCCCATTGACTTACGCCGACGCCGTCGCATGACCACGACCGCCGATCTTCGGGCTCCGCCTCCGATGCCTAGCCCTGTTTTTACCCCCACGCCGCCACGACCCCCGACCCATCGAGTAGTTAATCCCTGGCGCACACCGGACAATCGGCCCATCTGCTATTCGTGCGGTATTCCCGGACACGTTGCACGCCTGTGCCGCCGCCGTCCACTTCATCCCCGTGACGACCCACGCACAGCCGCGTACGACCATCCTTTGTCTTACGCTCCAGACCGCGATTTACCCCTTCCCCGCCCAAGCCTTCGCCCAGTTTCCGACCGCCGTTCTCCTTCTCCTCGTCGTCGCTCGCTCTCCCCGATGCGTCGACGTCCCTCTACCGCTGACACGGAAAACTAAGTGGCGCAGTTCCCGAGGCAAGAACTGCGTCATCGTCACAACGCTCAAGCCCTCTTCTTTCGCCGCCAAACGTTATTGATGTCGCTGCTTAAGGAGTCTCTGTGCTTGCCCTCATTGACACAGGTGCCGCCATATCTGTAATTGCCGAAAAACTATGCCGCTCAATACGAAAAGTCACGACGCCTTTCTTCGGTCCTTTACTCCGCACAGCCACAGCACAGCACGTCCAGCCGGTGGCTGCGTGCACCGCCAGACTTTAAATTCAAGGAGTGGTCTACACAGTCGAGTTCGTCGTTCTTCCCCACTGTTCCCACGATATTATTTTAGGTTGGGACTTTCTCTCCCGTCACGAAGCTGTTATTGACTGCTCCCGTGCAGAAGTGACCTTCTCTTCGCTTGGCAATGCCATATCTGACGACGTTTCGCTTTCCTGCACCAAGTTGTCCCTCTCTGACGACATCCATATACCTCCGCACGCATCCGTTCTGGCACCTGTATCCTGTTCCGTTGCCGCCGACTCTACCGTACTCTTCACGCCTTCGACTGCTTTCGTTCACCGCCACCTCTCACCACTCCCAACTGCGCTGCTTAGCCTTCAAGCTGGTGCTACTCACCTCCCTATACGCAACCACTTCCCATTCTCGATTGCGTTGCTTCGCGGTGAATCGCTCGGCACTGTGGAGCCTTACGACACCATTACCACGTCGGAACTTCCTGTTGGATCGTCAGAGGTCAGCATCCTCTACTGTAGTCCCGCACCTGCCGCATCGCCTGAAGACGTTTTCAGCCACGTCATCGACAACGCCTTAAGCCCCACGCAACGCCATGACCTTATCCGTCTGCTTGAGAAATTTCGCCCTGCTTTTGGCAGTCATAGCACTTCTCTGGGCCGAACGACGACTGTATGTCACCGTATTGACACCGGTTCTCACTCACCGCTACGGCAGTGACCCTACCGCGTCTCGTCGACAGAACGACGGGTCATTGATGAGCAAGTAGGTGACATGCTAAAGCGTGGTGTCATTGAACCGTCCGACAGCCCATGGGCATCGCCAGTTGTTTTAGTTAAAAAGAAGGATGGCTCGATCCGCTTTTGCGTGGATTACCGCCGCCTAAACAAAATAACCCGAAAGGATGTTTATCCATTGCCGCGGATCGACAACGCTCTCGACAGCTTACAAGGGGCAGAGTTTTTTTCCTCCCTCGATCTACGCTCTGGTTATTGGCAGGTGCCTATGGCTGCAGAAGATAAGCCTAAAACTGCTTTCATCACACCAGATGGCTTTTACGAATTTCGTGTAATGCCATTCGGACTTTGCAACGCGCCCGCGACTTTTGAGCGGATCATGGACACTATTCTTCGAGGCCTCAAATGGAACACGTGCTTGTGTTATTTGGATGATGTAGTAGTGTTCGCACCAGATTTTCCTACTCACCTTCGTCGCTTGGAGCAGGTGTTACGCTGTCTCAGTGACGCTGGCCTCCAATTAAATCTGAAAAAATGTCACTTTGGGGCACGCAAGCTGACAATTCTCGGACATGTGTCGAAGGACGGCGTTCTCCCTGATGCCGCTAAGCTCCGTGCTGTTAAAGAATTCCCGAGGCCAACGTGTCTAAAAGACTTGCGCAGTTTCATTGGCCTCTGCTCGTACTTCCGCCGCATTATTCGAAATTTCGCTTCGATTATTGCACCTCTGACAGAGCTTCTTCGGGGAGACCACAATCTTTCCGCGTGGTCCCCGACTTGCGACGATGCCTTCGCAACGCTACGTCGCCTGCTCACAACACCACCGATACTGCGCCATTTCGATCCAACTGCTCCCACGGAAATCCATACGGAAGCTAGCGGTGTTGGTCTTGGCGCTGTGCTCGCCCAGCGAAAGCCCGGCTGCCAAGAATTTGTTGTCGCTTACGCGAGCCGCACTCTGACGAAAGCTGAAGCGAACTATTCCGTCACGGAAAAAGAATGTCTCGCGATTTTCTGGGCCATCACGAAATTTCGCCCATACTGTACGGCCGGTCCTTCGATGTCGTTACCGATCACCACGCACTTTGCTGGTTGTCGTCTCTCAAGGATCCCTGCGGCCGCCTAGCCCGGCGGGCACTGGGGCTCCAAGAGTACGATATCCGGGTTGTCTACCGCTCAGGCAGGAAGCACGCCGATGCCGATGCTCTTTCGCGCTCGCCTGTCCACGCCGACATTGTCAGTGTGTCCGTCCTAGACGACCCACTTCCATTCACTTCTGTCGACATGGCTTTGGAGCAGCGCAAGGACTCCTGGATTTCATCTTTGATAGATTACATCTCTAATTCACCTACACACCCACCATCCCGCCCGTTACGCCGACAAGCTTCGCACTTCGCCATTCGCGACGGAATTGTCTATCGCCGTAACTACAGTTCCGACGGCCGCACATGGCTGCTTGTAATACCTCGGCAGCTCCGCACTGATGTATGCGCCGCTTTCCACGCCGACCCTCAGTGCGCACACGCTGGTCTCTTCAAGACCTACACCAGACTACGTCATAGGTTTTATTGGCGTGGTATGTACACATTTGTGCAAAAGTACATTCGCTCTTGCACAGAATGTCAACGCCGGAAGCCTTATCCTTGTCGCCCTTCTGGACCAATACAACCTTTGCCATGCCCTTCGCGACCCTTTGACCGCGTTGGGATAGGCCTATACGGGCCATACACAACACCTGGCAATCGCTGGGTCATTGTAGCTATAGACCATCTCACTAGGTATGCAGAAACGGCCGCTCTGCCAGCCGCGACGGCTCGTGACGTTGCCTCCTTCCTCCTTCAACGCTTCGTTCTACGTCACGGCGCTCCCCGCGAACTCCTGAGCGACCGTGGCCGCGTCTTTCTCGCCGATGTCATTCAAGAACTTCTCGCTGAATGCCGCATTATTCATCGCTGTACCACCGCATATCACCCGCAAGCAAACGGATTGACAGAACGCTTTAACCGAACTCTTGGCGACATGCTTTCGATGTATGTCGCCTCCAACCACACCAACTGGGACCTCATCCTTCCCTATGTCACGTACGCCTACAATACGGCACCCCAGTCAACGACGGGCTTTTCTCCCTTCTTTCTTCTATATGGCCGCGAACCATCATTTCCCATTGACACTATTCTTCCTTACCGTCCCGACTTATCAGAAGGTACTCCTGTTTCCGAAGCCCCCCGGTATGCAGAAGATTGTCGGCAACTAGCTCGCTCCCTTAAACGCAAGAACAAGCCCTACAGAAATTTCGTCATGACGACGGGCGGGGGCCCACCACCAGTTTTCGCCTGACGCTCTCGTTTGGTTGTGGGTGCCTCCTACTTCGACACCAGGTGTCTCCTCCAAGTTTGTATCCCGATACCATGGGCCCTACCGGGTTCTACAGCGAACTTCTCCGGTGAACTACGTCATCGAACCTCTGACGCCCCCTACGGACCTGCGTCGCCGAGGCCGCGAAACTGTGCACGTAGATCGGCTCAAGCCGTATCACGATCCCTTCGTCCTCACGACGCCTCAGGCCTCCTGTGCGGCTCCGTCTTCAGCGAGGGGGGAAGTTGTAAGGAAGAAGAAGTGCGCCGTGCAGAGCGCCGCAGCCGGATCGCCAATGCCACTGAAGTGGGGCTCGGGCTAGACGCTGTTCCTGGTGTGACTGGCTAAGCCTACGCTGTTGCGCCTTCTTGTCCGCGTCCATCGTGCCGTCCACAGCCGTGTCGTACTTCTTTGCCATAATATATATATATATATATATATATATATATATATATATATATATATATATATATATATATATATATATATATATTGTGACGAAGAAGATCGGCAGGCTGAAAAGCCCCATTGCCATCGCGTGGCTCGTACCCTGTTCGCTCACTGGCTGCGCCCTACCTGCTGTTGCCGCGTTGGTCGCTGCTTCTCTACGACCCGAATAAACCCCCTTTACAATTGGTGGAGCTGCTGTGTACAACCGGAATTCTGGAACTTCGCAACCGGACACTGCAGCCTGTCTTCATTATGCCGGAAGAAGGATCACCGCAACCACAACCCGCTGCCCCGGTGACTACCGTGGTCTGCCCCGGCCCGCTGCGTCAACGCGACCCACCCATCTTCAGCGGTACCGAAGACCATGACGTAGAAGACTGGCTCGCTGACTACGACCGGGTGAGCATCCACAACCACTGGGACGACACCAAAAAACTGAATTACGTATCGTTTTATTTGAGCGGTGTCGCCAGCGTGTGGCACCGCAACCATGAACGTGATCTCACGACGTGGCCAGCCTTCAAAACTAACGTGACGGAGGTATTCGGGCGCCCCGCCGTTCGCAAGCTTCGCGCCGAGCAACGTTTGCGCAGTCGTGCGCAACAGTGCGGGGAGACATTTACAAGTTATATAGAAGATGTTGTCGACCTCTGCAACCGCGTTGACGTCACAATGGCTGATGCCGAGAAGACCCGCCATATTTTAAAAGGCATTGAAGACGACGCCTTCCAGATGCTGTTGGCGAAAAATCCGGCGACAGTCTCTGAACTCGTCAGTCTCTGCCAAAGCTTCGACGAACTCCGTAAACAACGCCTAGCCACCCGCCAATCTCCTCCTCAGGCGACTTCAATGTCGAGCTTGGCGGTTTCCCCGGATAATACGTCGCTACTGCTACAGATCAAGGAGTTCGTCCGTGAAGAGGTGGCTCGTCAGCTTTCTCTGATTCCCCTCACACACGGCCAGTCGAATTCTCCGTTGGCGCCCGCTCTCCAATCTGTCATCAAAGCGCAGGTAGCCGACCACATTCCACCTTCTCTCCAGCAGGCTCCGGTTGCCGCTCCCCTGACGTACGCCGAAGTCGCTTCGAGGCCTGCACCACAGACCTACGGTCCCCTTCGCCCGCCTTTGCGCCCGCCCGTATCCGCTCCGGTCCGGCCACTGGTGCAGTATGCACGACCTCAAGATCATTGGCGCACGGAAGATAATCGGCCGATTTGTTTTTATTGTGGCCGTGCTGGACACGTAGCACGTCACTGTCGCCTCCTTACCCCCAACGTCCCCAACAATGTGCGTCCATATGCGCCACGTTTCCACCAACGCCGCAACTATTCGGACACCTTTGACTCTCCTCCTGTTGTCGACACCGCATTCTCCGCTGCTCGCCGTTCACCTTCTCCTCGCCGCCGCTCGCTTTCACCCATGCACCGGCGTCGGAGCCCTTTGCGCCAGGAAAACTAAATATCGCAGTTCAGGAGGCGAGAACTGCGGTGCCAGCGAAATGTATAAGGCCTCACACTTCCCCGAAGAACGTTATTGAAGTCGCAATAGAAGGAACATTGACGCTAGCACTTGTCGACACCGGCGCTGCACTTTCAGCGATAGATGCCCGTATTTGACGCAAGATCGGAAAAGTGACGACACCGCTTTCTGGACTGTCTCTTCGAACTGCCAACGCGCAGCACGTCGAGCCATCCGGCGCCTGCACTGCTCGTGTCGTCATTCAGGACGTCCTCTATATCATAGAATTCGTCGTGTTGCCATCATGTTCACACGACGTCATATTAGGTTGGGACTTTCTCTCCACACATCATGCGATCATTGACTGCGCCCGCGCCGAAATCTAGCTGTTTCAGTTTTCGACTGATATTATCACTGACCATAAGGACCATTGCCGCAAAATCTCTGTTTCAGAAGACACCATTATACCTGCCTGGTCTTCCACCCTTGTCAGTATCTCTTGTGACTATGTAGATGACGGCACAGTACTCTTCGCTCCGTCTGAACTCTTAGTTCGCCGCCGTTCACTACCACTGCCGTTCGCCGTCCTCGAGTTCAAAGCTGGCGCCTCTCTCATGTGCGTCTCCAACCCATCGGCTGAACCAATTACTTTACGCCGCCGTGAAAGCCTTGGCAGAGCAGAGCCACTGACTTCATCTTCAATATTTGACACGATGGACGACTCCACTTATATTGCTGCTCTCGAGGAATCGCGTCCACAGTCCCTACCGGGTTCTTTTACGTCAGCTATTGCCAGTGACCTTACGACGACGCAGCGCGACGAACTTCTTCGCTTGCTCCAAGGCTTCTCTTCCTCCTTTGATTGCCAAGCAACATCACTCGGCCGCACAACGACTGTTTCGCACACTATCGACACTGGGAGCCACGCACCAATTCGACAGCGTCCCTACCGAGTATCGGCGACTGAAAGACAAGTTATCAATGACCAGGTGAACGATATGCTCAATCGCGGTGTCATCCAGCCTTCTAGTAGTCCTTGGGCATCACCAGTCGTCCTAGTTAAAAAGAAAGACGGCTCCATACGATTTTGCGTCGACTATCGAAGGCTTAACAAGATTACCCGAAAGGATGTATACCCGTTGCCACGTATTGACGACGCACTTGACTGTTTGCAAGGAGCGGAGTTCTTTTCCTCCTTAGATCTCCGCTCTGGCTACTGGCAGGTGCCCATGGCGGACGCTGACTGTTCTAAAACCGCATTTGTAACACCAGATGGCTTGTATGAATTCACTGTGATGCCGTTCGGTCTGTGCAATGCACCCGCCACCTTCGAACGCATGATGGACGGCATCCTACGTGGCCTAAAGTGGCATACTTGCCTCTGCTACCTCGACGACGTTGTCGTCTTTTCCCCTGATTTTCCGACCCATCTTCGGCATTTACATCAAGTTTTGACCTGTCTCCGGAATGCTGGTCTCCAGCTTAACTTAAGAAAGTGCCGATTTGCAGCTCGAAAACTGACTATATTAGGCCACGTTGTCTCCAAAGAAGGCATTCTTCCTGATCCTGATAAACTTCGCGCCGTATCTGAATTTCCGAAGCCCACTAATTTGAAAGCACTGCGCAGCTTCATTGGCCTATGCTCCTATTTTCGACGTTTCGTTCGCAATTTCGCTACAGTGATCGCACCACTTAACCAACTTCTTCAAGGCGACAATGAACTTTCTGGTTGGTCGGAAGCCTCTGATGATGCCTTTACGACTCTTCGTCACCTCCTCACGTCTCCGCCAGTCTTGCGCCATTTTGATCCAAGCACACCTACAGAACTTCACACTGACGCCAGTGGTGTCGGCCTTGGTGCCGTGCTCGCACAACGCAAGAACACTAATGCCGAATACGTCGTCGCTTATGCTAGTCGTGCCCTCACGAAACCTGAGGCCAATTACTCAGTCACAGAAAAAGAGTGCCTAGCTATCGTATGGGCTCTTCAAAAATTTCGTCCATATCTCTACGGTCGACGCTTTGACGTGGTGACGGATCATCACGCTCTTTGCTGGTTGTCCAACCTAAAAGACCCGTCGGGCCGCCTCGCTCGGTGGGCCCTCCGAATCCAGGAATACGATATCCGTTTCGTCTATCGTTCTGGACGCAAACACTCTGACGCCGATGCCCTCTCGCGCTCCCCAGTTACTTCAGACAGCAGCACTTCTACTTATAGACATGACATCTCACCACTTGACATCCTGGACATGGCATCGGAGCAACGAAAAGGCCCATGGATCGTCATGATATTCGACTTTTTATCAAATCCTCCGGCAACTTCGGCACCTCGAGCGTTACGCCGACAGGCGCAGCATTTCACAATCCGCGACGGACTTTTATACCGCCGCAACTACCAAAATGACGGCCGCAAATGGCTCTTAGTAGTGCCTCGCCACCTACGACAAGATTTATGCTCCGCTTTTCATTCTGACCCGCAGTGTGGTCACGGCGGAGTGTCAAAAACGTACACACGGCTTCGCCTACGATATTATTGGCGAGGGATGTACACCTTCGTCCACAAATACGTGCGCTCCTGCATTGCCTGCCAGCGACGCAAATGTGTCCCGCATCTCTCCACCGCACCTCTCCAACCACTTCCCTGCCCAGCTCAACCATTCGACCGCGTCGGCATTGATATATACGGGCCTCTTCCATCTACTGGCGCTGGCAACCGATGGATTGTTGTGGCCGTAGATCATCTGACACGGTATGCCGAAACCGCCGCCTTGCCTGCTGCATCAGCAAAAGACATCGCCTCGTTCATACTAAACAACTTCGTTCTCCGCCATGGCGCCCCTCGCGAACTGTTGAGCGATCGGGGCCGCGTATTCCTCTCAGACGTCCTGCAGTCACTCCTATCTGAATGCCAAATTATTCACCGCACTACTACTGCTTATCATCCACAGACCAATGGCTTAACAGAACGATTCAACAGAACTCTTGGTGACATGCTATCAATGTATGTTGCATCTGACCACTCCAACTGGGATCTTGTACTTCCGTTCGTCACTTACGCATATAACACTGCCTCTCAAGCCACTACTGGATTCTCGCCATTCTTCCTGCTTTACGGCCGCCATCCCTCCAGCACCATTGATACTGTTCTCCCGTACCGGCCGGACCCTGCTGAATGCTCACCTGTTTCTGCGATTGCTCAGCACGCCGAGAAATGCCGACAACTGGCCCGTTCTTTGACGTCTGCTCAACAGTGCCGCCAAAAAGAGCGCCATGACCTCAATCCTCCCCCTCACCCTTTCCCCGTCGACTCACTCGTGTGGCTTTGGGTCCCGCCTGTTGCTGCTCCTGGCCTTTCGTCCAAGCTCCTCCCGAAGTACCACGGGCCCTACCGCGTGGTTGCACAAACATCACCAGTGAACTACGTGGTCGAACCCGTATCGCCATCTCCCGATCTCCGTCGACGAGGGCGAGAGACTGTACACATTGACCGGCTGAAGCAGTACTACGATCCGCCCACCTCTTCCTAGGTCGCCAGGATGGCGACTCTTCAATTCCGGGGGTGATTGTGACGAAGAAGATCGGCAGGCTGAAAAGCCCCATTGCCATCGCGTGGCTCGTACCCTGTTCGCTCACTGGCTGCGCCCTACCTGCTGTTGCCGCGTTGGTCGCTGCTTCTCTACGACCCGAATAAACCACCTTTACAATATATATATATATATATATATATATATATATATATATATATATATATATAAATGTATATATATATTATGATTACGAGAACGCGTTTGATTCAGTCGTAACCTGAGCAGTCATGGAGGAATTACGGAATCAGGGTGTAGACGAGCCATATCTAAAAATACTGAAATATATGTATAGCGGCTCCATAACCACCGTAGTTCTCCATAAAGAAAGCAACGAAATCCCAATAAATAAAGGCGTCAGGCAGGGAGATACGATCTCTCCAATGCTATTCACAGCGTGTTTACAGGAGGTATTCAGAGACCTGGATTGGGAAGAATTGGGGATAAGAGTTAATGGAGAATACCTTAGTAACTTGCGATTCGCTGATGATATTGCCTTACTTAGTAATTCAGGGGACCAATTGCAATGCATGCTCACTGACCTGGAGACGCAAAGCAGTAGAGTGGGCCTAAAAATTAATCTGCAGAAAACTAAAGTAATGTTTAACTGTCTCGGAAGAGAACAGCAGTTTACGATAGGTAGCGAGGCACTGGAAATGGTAAGGGAATACATCTTCTTAGGACAGGTAGTGACCGCCGATCCGGATCATGAGACTGAAATAATCAGAAGAATAAGAATGGGCTGGGGTGCGTTTGGCAGGCATTTTCAGATCATGAACAGCAGGTTGCCATTATCCCTGAAGAGAAAAGTGCATAACAGCTGTGTCTTACCAGTGCTCATATACGGGGCAGAAACCTGGAGGCTTACTCAAACGGTTCTACCTAAATTGAGGACGACGCAACGAGCTATGGAAAGAAGAATGGTGGGTGTAACGTTAAGGGCTAAGAAAAGAGCAGATTGGGTGAGGGAGCAAACGCGAATTAAGGACATCTTAGATGAAATCAAGAAAAAGAAAAGGGTATGGGCAGGACATGTAATGAGGAGGAAAGATAACCGATGGTCATTAAGGGTTACCGACTGGATTCCAAAGGAAGGGAAGCGTAGCTGGGGGCGTCAGAAAGTTAGGTGGGTGGATGAGATTAAGAAGTTTGCAGGCAAAACATGGCCACAATTCGCAAATGACCGGGGTAGTTGGAGGAGAAGTATGGGAGATGCCTTTGCACTGCAGTGGGCGTAACCAAGCTGATGATATATATATATATATATACAGAGAGAGAGAGACGCGCACTTTTCCTTTTTCGGGTGACCGCTTTTCACCATCTAAAACATGTTATCGCTCAGCGCGAAACGCGCCCGCCTGTGTCGGAAGTTTCTCGAGTGTTATGGATGATTCTGGATGTCAGCAAGGGGGTGGGGGTGTTGTCACCGAAGCTTGCGTAATGTGATCGCATGTGCGATGCGAATTGTGTAAAACTTTCTGGACGACACGCGGGCACCAGCAATTACTCTAGAACATTCGATAACTCATGTATAAAAGTCGACGCGCTTGACCGGCAGATGAAATTTTTGGCGATTGCCGACTGCGTTCGCCGCTGTCGTTCTTTGAGTGTAGCCTGTTTTCCAAGGCGCAGGTTCGCCTAATAAAACGCTAGTTTCTTCAATCACAGTTTCGCTGCCTTCTGCACCGTTAATACTACGTTACAGTGTATAATATATATATATATATATATATATATATATATATATATATATATATATATATATATATATATATATATATATATATATGTGTGTGTATGCGTACACGCACTGATACCGCGATATATAAAGAAAATATTATAAGACAACATATAAAGAAATACCTCTCTCTCTCTCTCTATATATATATATATATATATATATATATATATATATATATATATATAGAAAGCGCGCACGCCACCTTGATACATAAAAGAAAATGGGTCAACATAGCTAAAGGCGCCCCAGATTTAACGATTATTTCGAGTGGCACGTTAAAATATAAACATTAACTAGTCTCACTGCAACACCCGGCTCAGCGCTATGCAGTGCCGCCTAAAATCGCCACTCGTGAAGAGGTGTGTACTTCACATAGCGTCGCGCTCGTACATCTATAGGATCGAAAGGGGAGTCCTGTTAGCCGTCAGCATAGCGCTCGGCGTGAGGGGCAGACATGCGAGCATACCTCAATGAATGCGCCCCCTTTGAAGCTTATTGGCACAGCCCGCGCTAGAAAGCTGAGGAACTTTTTCGCGGGAAACATTCTCGCGAAATATGCGGGCTCCATACGAGCCTGGCTAAGACACGGAGAGAGAGCGCGTCCCTAATTCGGTAATTCGGTTAGTGCCTTCTAGCTTCAGGCCGCCGCAGTCGATCGGCAGTTCTTCTTCAAACACGCGTGGACGACTCCTCACTGCGTGCCGGGGAACGCCTCTGAAACATTCTGCTACTGACGCGCAATAAACCTCATTTAGCCTTCTCCTGCGCTCCAGCGCGCGCGTTTCTCAGGTCACTTCGTTTGACCTGGAGAAACAAAGCCCGAAGCCACTTCTATGGAACCAAACTGCGAAGGCATTGTCCTGAAAAAAAAAAGGGAACTCCGCGTCCGAGTTCTCGAGATTGTGCATCTCGTTCCTTTCAAACGCACGCCGGTGCCGGTCGTCCTGCTCCCGTAGTTGACAGAGACGCCGGCGCTCCTTGCGCAAGCGGAGGGCGTTAAGGGTGTTTGCCAACGCAATTACCGAGTCTCGACCAACGTCTGGACATAGATGCACGCGAAATGTCGAAACCCGTTGCGAAGTTCTCATAAAGGGGACAGGAGTAGGCCACACTGGCCGTGTCTTCTTTCAACTGTTTCAACTGTTGTAGTTGAAACCAAGCATATACTATACTAGCGCGTACTGAACTATATTCGGTAGTTTCACTGTACGGTAACAAGTCTCGGGTGCGATCCCAGCAGCAGCGGCTGTATCTCGACGGGAGCGTATTGCGAAAACAATCCTTGACCCCATTTTTTGTGTCAAGGGAGTGTTGATCTGCGCCAGTTGGAATTGCGAATAAACGGTACCTACCAGCGCAGAATACGCACACGGGGGGGGCAGAAGAACGAGTAGAATATAGGCCGGCGGCTGTATTTCGACTGATTCTATTTCCGCACGTGTACACATGTACATGGCGTATGCATTCATTGTCTTATCTATAGACAACGGACATCATGTTTACGTGATAAATATAGAAAGAAAACTAAAAGCATGCGTTTGGTGTAGCACGTGACAAAAACCAAACTCGCAAGTCTTCTCCAGACCGACAGTGCCCCGTTTTAGGGAAAAGGGCAAGTGCTGACAAAGCTACTCGGGAGACCATGGAAGCAGCAGAGATTGTGCGCTTAGACGATAGTTGTGTATGCATGGCACTGATGCAGTAAAGGATATGCGAAATTATACAAGGAGGCTTTCCAGCACACCTATATTTTGACATAACCAGGATGCAGGACCTCGGCTTAGAATCGTAGTTAGGGCGTCACCATGCGAGTTGCTGCTGCCCTTCCCGATTCGTTCCCTTCCCTCGCGCCATCCAAGTTTTGAAAACCCGTGTCTCCTGTTTATTTAACAGCGTTACCGGGCCGAACGTGGTCATATCGGTCAAGGCAAGAGACCTGTATGGGAAAGCCTGCGTGTGAAATTTTTAATATATGCTGTTGACAGACAAAAACAGTTAGAAGAAAGGTCTTTATTTATGTTCGAAGCATTTCTAATCCCCGTGCATATATGTTGCGCTAACAGCTGCCATGGGAATGTATTTCGAATACACGTTAAGTAATACCAGGTGGTCTAAATTAATCTTGAGCTTAACCCCAAAATTGAAACAGCAGTTCAACAAAAACACCATTATATGTATTTTTTTATTTTTTATCTGTTAGTATAAGGTTCGCTTATATATATATATATATATATATATATATATATATATATATATATATATATATATATATATATTTGTCGCTTAATCAGAACTGCAGCGCAGGTGGGACTTGAACCTTTCGTTTTCAGCTGGCTTCGGCGCTTCCGAAGCAGTCGACGCGGCCGCTGTTTCCACGTGGTCCCTCATACCATGTCACGCTGATGGCAGCGCCAGCTTTTTCAGTGGTGGCGCTCGCCTCCAATGTCTGGTCACCGATCTCCACCCTGAGGCCCTCTTGTAAAAGAAATTAAGGAAGGCATGCCTCAATAAAACATGAATTATTGCTATTTGAAAACCCTTGCATTCGACAGCACGTTGGGGCCTCGGTCGTGCCGGGCCGGGCCGGCTCCGGCACGACCGAGGACGACTAAGTAGGTTGATCAATCGGCCTTTGTCTGAATGACAGACGCTGAAGGGGCACTCCTTCGCCGGAGTATAGCACGAGGGCTCAAACCAGAAGCTAAAAAATCATGTGCCCCGTTGGCGGCGAAATGCGAGCTTGAGCAGCGGTGTGTGACAAGATCTGACTGCGAGCATGCAGGTTCAATCATTGTCGAGCTAATGGAGCACATACATCGATAATCAGAAGGGAACGACTCAACACAGCTATAGCCCCTCTCGGACATAATACGGGGTTGTGTGGCGTCCGGCCCGTAATAGCGTGTAAAAGTGTGTCCCGATTGTTCCATGATGGCGCATAACAGCTATGGGGTTTGGCCATAAAATGGGCGGGTTAAGGAACATAAATATTAGAGCTTTAAAACACACACAACAAATACCTAAGATAGAGTAAACGACGTAAAGGTTTAATGGTGAGTGTATACGTGAGATAAACCGCAGTGTATTAAGTTAAATGGATAAAAGAAAATGCAAATTTGCAGTCATCACAGCAGCGAAATCGATAGTCGGAACAATAATGTTACAGTGAGCTATTATAGGCTACAGAGTTCTTGTGGCGCTGCTGTTATTCTCTTTGTAGTCAACATTGTGTGTGATGAGTGCTGTTGAGTCCTTCCGTTGTTTATTTTCTTCGGCATTGATTCAGTTATGTTTCCCTTTCTTACTTTAAAAGCGAGATGGTTAGCGCACGTATTTCGCTGTGTCCACACATCCCTGTAAAGCGGTCGGGAATATTGCTACGGCACAATATGCGCGATCACGAAAGGCCAGCAGTGTGAAGACGACGACGACGATTAGAAGCTAGCGCGGGCTGTTGCCTCTTGGCCAAGCGCAGCGTATTTTCCTTGTAAATATATTTGTACATAGCTTTTCGTCTGCGTCTTCCTACGTAACATATCTGGTGGAGGTGGACGTTCCCTGTACCTCGTCACGGAGCTTCGCAGTGGACGGTACGTCGAGCCTTCCTTCATGGCTCCCGGCGACGACAACCCGACTCCGCCGGCTCCGACACCTGCTGCCACTTCGACGACCTACATCACTCTCCCCGCTCCCCGTGATCCTGGCGTATTCTCGGGCCAAGATGGGGAAGACGTCGATGACTGGATCAGCCTGTATGAACACGTCAGCCGCAATAACCGGTGGGACCCTACTATTATGCTCGCCAACGTAGTCTTTTACCTCGGTGGCACACCTCGAGTTTGGTATCGCACGCACGAAGATGAGCTCACCAGTTGGGATTCACTTAAGACACAGCTTCGAGACTTGTTCGGCAACCCCTACGGTCAACAACTTGCCGCGCAGAAGGCGCTTTCCGGCCGTGTGCAGACGTCAACAGAGCCCTATGTCACGTACATTCAGGACGTCTTGGCTCTGTGCCGCAAAGTTGACACCCACATGACTGAGTCAGACAAGGTTTCCCACATCCTCAAAGGCATTGCCGATGACGCCTTCAACTTGCTCGTTTGCAACAACGTAGCGACGGTGGATGCTGTTATAAGAGAGTGCCGCCGCCTGGAACTCGCCAAAAGCCGACGTATTGACCAGCAGTTTGCCCGTCTGCCCAACACCCCAGCGACATCTTCCTGTGCCGACGCTCCGCGTCCCAACAACACTGCCGATGTTACCAGGATCGTCCGGCGTGAGATCGAGGCCGCCTATCCGGCTGCCTTCGACTCCAGTCCCACCAACACATCTGCAGTCACGGTCTCACTGATCCAGGCAGTTGTCCGCCAGGAGTTTGAAAACATGGGTCTTCACACCATCTGCTCGGCCCATCGCCCTAATACCCGCCCGGCTTCTTCGATTTCGCCCCGTCCCGCATCTTCTTACCCACCACGTTTCCGCAACCCATCTGAATGGCGCACTGCTGACGACAAGCCTATTTGTTTCCACTGCCATCGAATCGGGCACATTTCTCGGCACTGTCGTAGTCGCTGGAGTTCCCCGAGCCGGCCTACTTATACTGCCTACTCTCGCCCCTCAGGTGGCCCTTCTCGTCCCTATGCCGCACGCTCCGATAATGCCGCCACTGATTCTCCTGCAACGAACCGCCCCTATTCTCGTTCGCCTTCGCCCCAACGACGACAATCTCGCTCTCCCCAGCCCCGTCGCTCCTATTCGCCGACTCCCTTCGGACGCCGCTCCCAGCCGGAAAACTAGACGATGCAGCGCCTCGAGGTGACGCTGCATTGCTCCCTACCCCGCCAAATCCTCTACTGACTTTGCCCACTCATCTGAACCTTCTTGACGTGCAAGTCGACGGTGTTTCTGTGTCTGCTCTCATAGACACTGGGGCGCATTTGTGCGTAATGAGCGCTGACCTTCGTAACCGGCTCAAGAAAATTATCACGCCCGCCACGACGCCTGTTGTCCGTGTCGCCGATGGCGGAACAGCCCCCGTAATTGGTATGTGTACCGCCCGCGTCTCCTTCGCCGATCGCTCAACAATCGTGCTATTCACAGTCATCGCCCACTGTCCCCACGACATCATCCTCGGCTTAGACTTCCTTTCCGCACATTCTGCTCTCATCGATTGTTCCGCCAGTACTCTCCGCCTTGACCTGCCTGTTCTGGATCCTGCTGAACCACACCCCAGTCGCCTCAGTTCCGCCGACTTCGTTCGCTTGCCACCTTCGGCACTGACCTACGTTGACCTAGTGTCATCCCCACCAGTCCCCGACGGTCACTACATCGCGGCTCCTATGCAAGACGTCCTCCTTACACATGGGATCACAGTACCCCATACAGTTTTATCTATTACGGCGAATTGCGTCTGCCTGCCAGTGGTCAACTTTGGCTTGACGACACAAGTGCTGCCACGTGGGATGTCTTTGGCCCAGCTTTGTTCATTCGAGGATCACTCAGTAGCATCCATTGCAGTAGACGACACTTCATCCGATACTCCTCTACCATCGCAGTCGGCAAATTGTACCATCGCTGACTTACGGAAAATGATTGCCCCCGACTTGCCCTCCGAGCACGCTCGTGAACTCTACCGCGTTCTGTTTTCCTACCACGATATTTTTGACTTTAACGATCGTCCTTTAGCCCAAACTACAGCTGTCAAACATCGCATTAATACCGGCGATGCCCCTCCTATTCATCGCCGCCCGTATCGAGTGTCACCAGCTGAGCGTCAAGTTATTCACGCAGAAGTTCGCAAAATGCTTGCCAAGAACATTATTGAACCATCATATAGTCCATGGGCGTCACCTGTAGTACTGGTCAAAAAGAAGGATGGCTCATGGCGCTTTTGCGTGGATTATCGGCACCTTAACAGGGTTACCAAAAAGGACGTGTATCCCCTACCTCGGATTGATGACGCCCTTGACTGCCTCCACGGTGCTCGCTATTTCTCTTCTATTGACCTTCGCTCCGGCTACTGGCAGATTGCCGTGGACGATCTCGACCGCGAGAAGACTGCTTTTGTCACACCCGACGGTCTTTATCAATTCAAAGTGATGCCGTTCGGTCTATGTAACGCCCCTGCCACTTTTGAACGCATGATGGACTCCCTTCTTCACGGTTTCAAATGGTCCACGTGCCTGTGCTACTTGGACGACGTTATCGTATTCTCCCCAACGTTCGCTACGCACCTCGAACGCCTCTCAGCAGTCCTGGACGTTTTTCGGCGAGCCGGTCTGCAACTCAACGCATCGAAGTGCCAATTCGGCCGTCGCCAGATTACCGTCCTTGGACATCTCGTTGACGCGAACGGAGTGCAACCGGACCCAGGCAAGATCCATGCTGTTACGCACTTCCCTGTTCCGAAGTGTGTCAAGGATGTGCGCAGCTTCATCGGCCTTTGTTCGTACTTCCGCCGTTTCGTGAGAAATTTCGCCGCCATAGCACGACCACTAACCGACCTTTTGAAAAAAGACGCTCCTTTCCAGTGGGGCGATAACGAGGCCTCTGCATTCTCTCATCTAATCGACATTCTCACAACGCCTCCCGTTTTGGCCCATTTCGATCCTTCTGCGCCTACCGAAGTCCGTACTCATGCCAGCGGTCACGGAATTGGAGCAGTACTGGCACAACGCCAGCGTGGCCACGACCGTGTTATCGCTTACGCCAGCAGGCTCCTCTCACCCGCGGAGCGCAACTATTCCATCACTGAGCGTGAGTGTCTGGCCCTAGTTTGGGCGGTTGCGAAATTCCGCCCATACTTATATGGCCGATCCTTTTCCGTTGTCACAGACCATCACGCGCTTTGCTGGTTATGCTCACTGAAAGATCCTACAGGAAGACTTGGTCGCTGGGCCTTACGCCTCCAAGAATATTCGTATACTGTCGCCTATAAATCTGGCCGACTGCACAAGGACGCTGACTGCCTGTCTCGCTACCCGGTCGACGAGCCTGACGACGCCGACAGTAGTAGCGCCAACGGCATTTTCTCTGTCTCTGCCTTCGGTAACATCGCCGATGAGCAGTACCGAGACCTATCGCTGCGAGCACTTATCGAGCGTCTGCGCTCTACACCTACCGACGCATCCGTTCGCCGATATGTCCTCCAGGGTGGCATTCTGTATCGAAGGAACTTCCTCCCTGACGGCTCTGACCTTCTTCTTGTCGTGCCAAAACAGCTACGACAGACTGTGCTCTTTGAGATGCATGACGCACCCACTTCAGGACATCTTGGGGTAACCCGCACGTACGACCGCGTCCGCCGCCGCTTCTATTGGCCTGGTCTCGCTCGCTCCGTTCGACGCTATGTTGCTGCCTGTGATCCCTGCCAGCGTCGGAAGACACCTCAGGTGCTACCTGCCGGTCATCTCCAGCCGATCACCGTCCCTGTGGAACCGTTCTTTCGTGTTGGATTAGACCTGCTCGGTCCCTTTCCCACGTCATCTTCTGGGAACAAATGGGTAGCCGTCGCGACTGATTACGCCACCCGATACGCTATCACTCGGGCTCTCCCTACCAGCTGCGCCACTGACGTCGCGGACTTTCTCTTGCGTGACATTATCTTGCTTCATGGCGCCCCGCGACAGCTGCTTACTGACCGTGGTCGAAACTTCCTCTCGAAAGTTATCGCTGACATTGTGCGTTCCTGCTCCATTCAACACAAACTGACTACTTCATACCATCCTCAAACCAATGGCCTGACAGAGCGGTTAAACCGTACTCTTACCGATATGCTGGCCAAGTACGTTTCCAAGGACCACCACGACTGGGACATTGCCCTTCCTTACGTAACATTTGCGTACAATTCTTCCCGGCACGACACCGCCGGATTTTCTCCCTTTTATCTACTGTACGGTCGCGAACCTACCTTGCCCCTAGACACGGCACTTCCTCCTGCTGCGGTCTCAACAAGCGAGTATGCGCGCGACGCCATCGCCCTCGCTGACCATGCACGCCAGCTTGCCCGTGCTCGACTGACGGCCTCACAGACCACTCAGCAGTGTCAGTACAACGCCCGCCATCGTGACGTACAGTTTTCACCTGGTGCGCTCGTGCTCCTGTGGTCGCCCTCTCGTCACGTCGGACTTTCAGAGAAGCTCCTTTCGCGATACACAGGGCCCTACCGCGTGCTGCGCCAGGTGACGCCTGTGACTTACGAAATTGCTCCTGTGGCCTCAACCTCGTCCTCTCCTGTGGCATCTAGTGATGTCGTACACGTCAGTAGGCTCAAGGCCTACTACACTGCTTCCGAGTCCGATCTTTAGTCGCTCCGGGACGGCGCTTTTGCAGCCGGGGGTAGTGCTACGGCACAATATGCGCGATCACGAAAGGCCAGCAGTGTGAAGACGACGACGACGATTAGAAGCTAGCGCGGGCTGTTGCCTCTTGGCCAAGCGCAGCGTATTTTCCTTGTAAATATATTTGTACATAGCTTTTCGTCTGCGTCTTCCTACGTAACAATATTAAGCCCCCTGCGGCCTACAGCTCGCTGCAGCCTGCGAACACAGCTTTTCACGCTTTGCGTCACGCGTCTTGTTGAAATGTGCGTTCTTTGTGCCGACCTTCTCGAGACAGTGTTCCTCTTTCTCCACGTACACTTTCTTCTCCCTACAATAATAACGAGGATCAATTTCCCACGATGCAATAACTTGATCAACACAAGACTCTCTGTCGCGCACGAGCAGTTTGTGACAGGCCGAAGAGGGGTTTAACGCTACTGCAAGCAATTACGATTTCACGCTACCCCCCTCCCCCTCCCTCCCGTAAGTCGAGTTTTTTCAGCCAGTGTCATTCTTCCGAATGAAAAATAGGGCTTTTATTAAACTACATCATATCTCGACGAACTGGATGTCCTGAACACTCCTCTGGACAGAATCTTTCGAAAACAACGCATCCCACTCTCCAGCGTGGCGTTTTTCCGCTATACGCTCGATGTAATCGTTCCTGCAGATCGTCCTTCAGAGGTAAAAAAAAATAATGGAATAAACTTCATTAACGACACGCGTATAATGACGCATCCTAAATGTATCTGCTGCCCGGGAAGGCGAACTAGGAAGCGATCTAGTTCCTGCGTATTCGATTTGGAAAATTTGATAGATTTTCTTTCGCTAGCACTTCAGCTTGAAATCAATATTGCACGCTCAAGTTTAGATCCATTTGCTTTGCGACGAGTGCTCCACAGTCATTGGTCATCGCGGGTATAGGGTGAAGGGGTGGCCGTTCTTGATGGAACTAGCTGTTGTGCGCCGGATACGCATTTCCAAGCACGCGACTACTTCAATACTTCCGTCAGCGCCCGATTTATCCCGCTCGGCAATTTTACTGAGCCGCCACGACTGTAATGCGAATAAGGTTTAAACAGCCTGCCAAAGTTCGTGTTTCTGTGCAGAGGGCGGATACGGCGAGATTGTTTGTGAATGATTACACCAGCTTAGCTGGCTTGGCTGGATGCCGAAAGAACAGAAGGAAATTTACTTAGAGACATAGAGACACTGCAGTTATTTATTTACGTCGTTGTGTTTTCTGAGAGCTTTTCGCGTCTCCTTTTAGTGTCGCTTGAAAGGGCTTCAAAAGCCCGACAGCATGCCTCGTATTTCGTGCGTCGCTGTGTTATGCTCTTATAACCCGCCGATCCTTATTTCACACGCACGCACACAAACACACACACACAAACTCAGAAAAAAGAAAACGATACGAGCGGTGAGGGCCACCATTTCAGTGGCACCGTAATTGAATCAAAGTCATGAGCTCGCGCTTCCAGTACCAAGTCGCTAGCTGCTCCTGCGTGAGGGCGAGGAGGGGATTGAGGGCGAAGGAGGAGCTGCCTGATATGCTGGTAAGGCATTTGTATATCCTTGTCTTGCAATAGAGCAAAAACAATGATAATGTTGTGAAAAGCCACGATGTGAAAAGAAAAAACGGATCCGACTGCTTCTTGGAATAATTACAATTTAAGTTAAAAAAGGAAACCTTGTCCCTCCGACGAGCTTCCGGTGCGATGCCTCTTTATTACGATACGAACGCGAAATGCGACCCATGTTCACAAGTAAGTTCTTACCCTTGTGTTCGTAAAACCAGCTGCTAGGCAATCGTTGTGTAAGACATATTAGGGTTTTTAATTAGCTTTCCGTGATAGGTGACATGTTAGGCCCTCTGGGCATGCGCCGCGTCGCCGCGCTACGACGGTAGACATACCGAGAGATCAACGTTTTATGGCGGCTACCGCCATCGCGCAGCGTGCTAGAGCGTAGAGTGTAGAGTTAAATTAATAGTGCAGTGAAGAAGGCGAGCTTCTTGCGCGTTCGTCGGTGCCAATGTTAACGCGGTGGCACCGCTTGCCGAGCGTTAAGTAAGCATGCTTTCACGACTCGCTGCCGATATTTTAGGCCTAGCACCGGCAAAATTAAGATCTGATCACGATAAAGATATGACAGAACATCGCTAATACTTTTTTCATCGTGAGATTAGACTATGCGATGGCTTATTTTTCCATTTTGCTTTCTGGTTGTAAAGCTAGGGAGCAAGAAGTGAGGGGAAAGGAGATCAAAGCGGGCCTTGTGAGAAAACTGCCATGTGCAAACATGGCATAACCGGCGGTAGCTATGGTAGTCCATGCTAAATTATTTTTATCTAATCCCATGTGAACATAAGTTCAACGAAGTGGAAATTTTTTTTGCAAACGTCTTTCAACCGGCGGCACCTTAAGGTGGAATTTGATTAGGATGTACCAAATATTTAGCAAAACTTACTTTGAACAATATTGACAGTGACATGCACTAAAGAGGCAATAATGTCTACCTAAGAAAAATCCGACGCTCAGTAACGTTCGTTCCACATAGCAAATGTGTTCCAGTAGCTTAGTGAACATATTGTGGAACAGCATACACTGCAGCGCCCATGCGGAGTAGGCTTAGGGTGTTAAGTGTCACGGTATAAGGTGCGTATCACGCAGCACGCAATGAACTAGAACTCTCCGTGATTACCGACTGTCCCTGGACAATGGTTAAAAGCTGTTATGGACGAGAAGCTTTTGCGAATTATTCCCGAGATATCTAAAATCCCGGATAAAAGACTACTAAAAAAACAAGGAAACTGGATTAGTACATTGACGGAACACTGCACGGACACACGGAAAGAAAGCAGTTCAGAGGGTTTACGTAAAACACATGAAGGAGTGCGAGTGCATTGAAGGAGTCCACCACTCAGGCTTGATGATCCAACACTCGGTGATTGGTGAGAAAAACACACAGTTCGCGGATAGCATACGCTGCTGTGAACTTCCAAGCAAAGTTTTGCGGCCATACGCAGCGCGTGGAGCTCGCAACAAGAGCGCGAAGTCACCTTTCTCTCAAACGCAGTCTTTTCAAAAGGAGCCTGCTCCTGACTCTTTTTTGGACGCTTTATTTTGTAATATATGATACTCCCATACGCAGCTGCTACTGGCCAATAGCTGACATCAGTCAAGCAAGGGGTTTGGATCGGTGCGCTTCTCTCTACTGTTACTGCGTATATATATAAACGAACTTTAATAAAGGTGCCGCAGTAAGCGAAAGTGTGCTTTTGAATTCCTATATTTATGTACCTCCGGAACGAAAGAAAAGAGCGCTACAAAGACGCCGACTAAAAAGAAATGTACGACGGAGAGGCGCCATACCTTCCGCGCCACGCTAGTTTGTTAAACCAACTCTCCCACATCAAGCTTCTGCTGCTTCAGATTTCTTCTAGACTGGGCTGTTTCCTCTATTCACAAGTTCATAGCGCCTGTCCGTCGTACATGTTCTTTTTAGTGAGTCATTGTAGCGCTCGTTTCTTTTCTTTAAGTATGTTAAACCAACTCGCCCACATCCAGTTTCTGCTGCTTCAGATTTCTTCTACACTGGGCTCTTTGCTCTCTTCACAAGTTCATAGCGCCTGTCCGTCGTACATGTCCTTCGTTTTAGTCCGCGTCATTGTAGCGCTAGTTTCTTTTCTTCAAGTATGTTTAACCGACTCGCCCACATCCAACTTCTGCTGCTTCAGATTTGTTCTACACTGGGCTCTTTCCTCTCTTCACAAGTTCATAGCGCCTGTCCGTCGTACATGTTCTTCGTTTTAGTCCGCGTCTTTGTAGCGCTAGTTTCTTTTCTTCAAGTATGTTTAACCGGCTCGCCCACATCCAGCTTCTGCTGCTTCAGATTTGTTCTACACTGGGCTCTTTCCTCTCTTCACAAGTTCATAGCGCCTGTCCGTCGTACATGTTCTTCGTTTTAGTCCGCGTCTTTGTAGCAGCGCTCTTTTCTTTTCTACAAGTATGTTAAACCAACTCGCTCACATCAAGCTTCTGCTGCTCCGGAAGGAGCCGACTAGCGTCTGCTCACGCTCAACCGCCGCTCATCAGGTAGAAATTAATCTTCGACCACCCTGCTTGTCGAAGTCGTAGTCGTCGATAATTTCGACTCGCTTTGAACGCTCGACTGGCCACGCGAAACTTGACCACGCGAAACTTCAAACTTGAAACCACGCGAAACTTGAAACCACGTGAAACTTGAGCTCAGACCACACGCACGCTTGCCAGCGCTTGCTCACATCTTGCTGCTCCTGGTTAGAGGCCTTGGCAGACTTATCGCTATCGCTTCACATTTATGCGCACGTTCAATGTGGCTACTATCCGTCGGTCAGGCTGGTGAAGGACAAAGCCCAAAGCCAAAGAATTCAAACGCAAGTGGAAAGGCAACAAGATATTAGGAGTAAAAACAGTTTATCTTTATTGCACTGATCACATCGAGATGGCCAAACGCTATGTAATTCTTCACACACTGGAGACTCTAATATGAGAACACATTTTTCTTGATCTCTTCAAACTACTCAGGTCAATTTCTATAACACAGCGCTTATTAAACACACAGACAGAATGTTGCATTCCTCAGGTCGACTAATGCCGATCCAACAACCAAGATATTGCGGGCGGTAAATGCTGAAGCTATCACAGTTGTCACAAATGGGAACGCGCGAAGATTCCGCTTACTACAAAACAATGAACACTAGCACATCAATCAACTTTACATGAAACATCAGAACGACGACAAAATATAAAATAAAAAAAACAGGAAAGATACAGGAGAGAATCACCAAGGTGCAGCGGGTAAATTGTATCTGCGAGTATTTGCTCTGTTTTGAACACACTGTTGTCAGAACAGTGTCAGAACAATCGAATCAGAACACTCAGAACCGTCGCACAAGCAACACAGTTAAGTGGGCGAGTTGGTAGGTTAGCATTCTTGGCGTGTGTGTCAAGCGCGACACAGACGTGTCGTTCATTCTTTGTCCCGCGTCTGTTTCGCGATGCACATATACGCCAAAAAGCGTACAAGTAAATCACCTATCGTGCCAGGCGTGCGCACCTCAGCGCTAACAGCGGTGTTATCGAGGTAAGTGTTGATTCAGTGTAAGCAAGGCTAACGCACCTCGCATATCCTGGTCCCTTTGGAGCCGGCTGGTCTGGGCCCATGCGCACATGGTGCCATTCGCACGGCACCGCATAAAAAGCTTTGCCACCTTCCGTGCCGTCTGTGCAGTTTGATGCGCTGCTCCCCATCATACTGGAGAACAAGTGTCAAAATATTGTGTTTCGTATCACTTCACTGAAGTCCTTGACTTAGTATCGTCGAACACCGTACCTGCAACCCAAAGCCGATGAATGTAACGCTCGCTCTACGGTCCGCTGATTGCAATGTCGATAGCACTCACCGAAACGACGAGTCGGTGTCGCGCCCGTAAAGTTGGCTTCGCAGCGGTGTATTTGAACATTTGACGTCATTTTGCACCACGTGATAGCGTTCGGCGAATAGCGGTGCGAGCAGTGCCGGAAAAGTTATGCGCAACTCTGCTCCCTGCGGGAGCGAATGACGGAACACTAACTGGCCAAGTGCAGTGCGGCTCGTTGAGGACAACCGCGTTTGGATTACGTTTGGCGCGTCGTAGGCGCCAAAATAGGAAGTAGTGGCGTCCATGTCAACATCCAAAATCAAACTTGAACTGCGCGCCACGGTGACGTTCAGTAGACGGGGCTTTGTGGGCACGCCCCGCTCTTCTGTAGCCTTCGCAATGCAAGATATTGAAGAAGGAGCGGAAGCACCTCGAAAGGTGTGTTTGATTGCCACTAACTACGCTTCTGCTGAACGCATGGAAGTATTTTTGTGCGAAAGTATTTCTGAAATAGTCTATTTTAACTTCGAACGCATTTCTCCGCTTCGATGAAAAGAGGCTCAGGGTCCCTTTAAAACTCCCAGAGAAAGCAGCTTCAGGGACGCCCAAGTGCCATGAAATTTATGCGCTGCAAGTGGAGGGCCAGTTATACTTCACCACCCACTGTGGTTGCTCAGCGGCTATGGTGTTGGGCTGCTGAGCACGAGGTCGTGGGATCGAATCCCGGCCACGGCGGCTGCATTTCGATGGAGGCGAAATAGGAAAACACCCATGTAGTTAGATTTAAGTGCACGTTAAAGAACCCCAAGTGGTCAGAATTTCCGGAGTCCTCCACTACGGCGTGCCTCATAGTCGGGACCCCATAATTTAGTCATACTTCATCAGAACTTGTTCTTGGCCTATAGCTGGTAGTTGCAGCGAAGCAAGTTTGTCGCTAAAACTACGCGCACGAGAAAACGCAGACACGATGGGAAACGAACAGGCCGCACGTGCAGTAGTGATTATTTTCCCTGGTGTCTGCGCTTTCTTGTGCGTACTTTTGGCGGCAGTTATGTATTGGAGTTAATTATACAGCCTATACTGCATTGAAAGCGAAGCTTTCCTTACCTTTTCCCCTCACTTTGCGAGTTCTGTCTTGGCGAGTGAGACAAACTGGCCACCTGGTTTGTGCCGCAGGTTATGTGCCCGAATAGACAACAACTTGGGTCGCTGTGTACGCGGAACTAGGTAAATACCATGTGTATATATAGGGTCATTCTTGACCAATCCTGCAAATTGGCTCGGCGCCACGGATGCGCAAGGGGTATAGAAACCGTAAAAGGTAATATTGCGGATAGCATTCTTAGGATACTCCCCGCGCTTTTTTTTTTCTACCTATCTATCGTCCTGTCGATCTGTCTATGCCTTTAACCGTTTTCCCACCAATTTGGTCACTGGGCGGTTACTCCATGGTCCAATCTGTAGAGCATTGGGCATTGTGCTGAGGGAACCGGGTTCTAAATGAACAGTCGGACTAACTTGGGTCACTGCGCATGCGCCACTCAGTGTGTGTCGCTCTTCGATAAACCTCTTTGATGCCCACTTGGGTTCATGGGTATGTGCGAATGGATACGTTGTGCGCATCGATGACACAAGAAAAAAATTTTATCTATGCGATGCTGGGAGAAATCGAAATTGCGTCAGATGTATATTCAGACATTCTTGTCTGAATATATATAAACGCAAGCACAACGAGCGTATTTCATAGCGGCATCTCTAGATGGCGCACCTTGTCCAGAGGGAAGCGCAGGAGAGGAGCCCCGGTTGCATAAACGCCTCATGCATTACGTGTCATCGCGGTGGCCTTACAGTGTGTGTCACTAAATTGCTTCGATGCTAATCGCATCAGCGTTGACGTTCGTACGGAGATTGGGTCTGTCCGAATTTTTCGCTTTATATGTCAGTGCGAAAGAAGGGTGTGTAAACGAAACCACTGCATGATATTACACCCTTCATAAGATGACGCTAACTGCAATTGCACGCAGGTATCTAGCATTTACTTAATCGCTTCATGAAAGCTGCGCTTCACGTATAGTCTCCTGCATGTGCGTTGGATCCACACATAGCTATTTTCTTCTTTTTTTTAAGTTTTTTTTTATTGTTGGGGGTGGCAGGGTCATTGACACTAGAATGACTTCAACTGAGCTCTTGAAGACTCGTGAAGCGTGCAGGACGACCATGCAAATGTGATAGACCGACACGCACATGGCCGTAAAACGGGTTCTCGCGAGAATAGGCGAAGCAAAGTCTGTTGACTGGGTGCATTTAAACAAAGCCGAAGCATACAATGATCGTGATGTAGATAACAGCGTGAGACTAAACGCCTTCACTCAATACGTTGCTGTAAACATGAGAGTGACATAACTACAGAACGCTACGGCTTGATCCCGTAATCTATTTGATACCATCAATTAGATGGTTGACGTTGCACCCGTACTAGCTCAATTATAGCCAGTGTAAAGCTTTATTGACGTTTGGATATTTGTAGAAATATAAGTGGTGTGACAGTGCGCTTACCATTTGAAGATGAAGTATTGGACGGTACATCTAAACTTTTATGATGTGCGCATGTTGATATCCCGCCTGTGGACCACCGATTTGCATCACACATTGCTAAAGAAATATTTTTAAATTGATTTGCTTCATAGCGAGAGCTTTCGAAGCTCGAGAAAAATTTACACCGCTTGTATATTCATGTATGAGAACCGCTATGTTCCCCACACTTCATCAACAGGTCGGCTCTCCAACACGTCAGACCACTTTATCCCGCGGTGCAGCTGTTTGAAAACTTACGCCCTACTTGTGGCGACAGATAGCGCGCTGGTCCGTCGTTTCAATATGAAAGCCATCACTGGCGGGCTTGTTTGAGGAGTAAGGCCGAACGCGTTCACCGAGGGATCATCTTTGAAATGGAAATGAGGCGTACACGAGGGCGGCACATGAAAGGCCAAGTATGGCGGACGCCACACATGTTCCACCAAGCTCTCATAATAAGCGTGTCCACGGACGCATTGAGATGCATCGAGGAGAGAACGCCTACATATATATATATATATATATGTGTGTGTGTGTGTGTGTGTGTGTGTGTGTGTGCGTGTGCGTGTGCGTGTGCGTGTGCGTGTGTGTGTGTGTGTGTGTGTGTGTGTAATCGTATCATGCTGTTGGCACGTAAAACCCCATAATTGCATGATTTTAAAGAGTGCCAGTGAGTATTACATAAAAGTGGCCATGGAACCCTGGAGATTTCCCAGAATCAAGCCAGATTTGTCCCAGGTGAAGTAGGCTGCATGGGATAATCGTCAATTTAAATAACCCAACGTGGCAGACGCCTCGAAATTCGGGATGTCCACTTCTAGCGCCATCTGTCGGTAACTAGTTCGCACGAGTCATGTCATATTCCATGAAAAAAAAAAATCTTTTTTAATTCACTACCACAAAACATTCCATTAAACACTGATGCTGACGACGTACAGGACAATATCTCAACATGGACAAAACTAGCTTGATTCCGGTAAACTCTCGAGGGTTTCGGGGCCAGTTTTATGTAGTACCCACTGGCACTCTATAGAAACAATAAATTATGGGGTTTACGTGCCAACAACATGATACGATTATGGAGCACGCCTTATTGGGTCACTTCAGGTTAATTTTGACCACGTGGGTTGTTTAACGAGAACCCAATACACGGTACACGGGCGTTTTTTCCATTTCGGCCCCATCGAAATGCGGCCGCCGTGGCCGGCATTTGATCCCGTGACCTCGTGCTTTCAGTGCAACGTCATAGCCGGTAAGCGACCGCGACGGTTAGTAAAACATTAAATATGTTTTACTAAGCGCGTTATTCTTATGCTATAAATATAAAAAGAACAAAGAATACTTTAAAGCTGCGTTGACAAGCAACAAACACAAACCAACAAACACAACTGTGACAAAGCATGAGCTTGCTACCGACGTGCAAAGCAGTTGCGCCATGCAGTGAAACAGACGCACTGTGACAAGTCGCGAAATAAACACACACGAAATGAGTTTTTACAAAAAACTGGTATCGCGTGTTATTTCTGGCGAACTAATAAAGTCAAAAAGCGTACTTTAGCAAGGGTACATTGAAGAGCTGTAAAGACTACTAAGAGGGACCCTAAAGAACACGTCGGCACGCATGCGAAATAAACACGCCACTGCGTCGGTTTTGCAGTTGTTTTCCCTGTCTGCGCGTTATTGCGTCACATTTGAGACATTTTTACTTCAGCAATTGGCCGGCTTCTCCGCAAAATTTGAAATGCTAATGTATTCTTTGTGGTCCTTCTCTTTTGACTCGCCACATTTTCTTTCAGCACCCTTGCCCCCCCCCCCCCCCCCCTGTTTTCTTTTACTTTCCTAGGTTCTCTTGATAGAAGCGTACGCTGAGAGTCCGTCGTCCAAACTACCTATGGGTTGCCCGTAGTCGTTACGCGATGGGAGCAGTCATAATAGTTGCATCCTGTAACACCGTTTGCACCTTCAGACACGGTCGGCCTGAGCCCGCACAACAGGGATCCCAGAACGAGTGGCGAGACGACCGACCCATCGCAAATTTGGGCAGCTCGGCGGACTGTGAATGTGGGCGCGAGAGGCTTAATGCTCTTAACCGTATTATGGGCACGTTCCTCGGGGGTTATGCCGCAAAGAAGTCCCATGATGCGAAGGTTGCCACTCTATGCACCGCGGCAGTGAGGTCCATGCCATTTGGAAACACAAACAAACAAAAGGAAGGGGGGCGAGGCGGAGGAGTGGAGGGGGAGGAGGAGTCGGCTCCGCCTAATGATGATGCAGCGACGCCCTAATTGCTGTGCTTTCGCGGTCAATCACCCGAGGCGAAATGTAAAGCGCGGACTTGGACGCTTTCAGCGCTGCTTGCCAACTGTGGCTGACAGGCCGAGATGATCGGCGGATTTGTGAGGTCTGCACTCGACAGGACTCGTCGTTTGCGGCGCACTCAGCCGAGGGCCCGTTCTTGCGGCCGCCGAGGTGAGGCTAAAAAGGCGCACTCGTCGGGTGCGGCTGAGGAATTGTTGTGGTCGAAATTTTCTTCTTACGGCGCTGCGTCATGGTTTGTTGTCAGAGCTCACGTAAGAAAAAAAAAAAAACATTGAGCGGCGAAATAGCACAAAGTTATAGCCTCACGGAAAGAGTCCTAAAATCGTTAACGCGACGTGGGAACACACGGCTGAAGATGCCAATTTGCACCCACCACGTTCTGCGTCAAGGAATTTTTTTAGAACAGCGCTTTGGCGGCTGGTTGCGCGTTTGCAATGATGCGCTAGTAAACGTCAACACTGTTCCATCACTAAATATCCGTCTCTTACTTTCATTTCAGTGAAATAAAAAGGTATAAAATAAAAAAGCAATATATATGTAAACGTTTGGGGCGGAATTCAAAAAGTGTTTTTTTTAGTAGATACTATTTCCCAATGGCCGGCCGCCTCAACTAACATGTCCATCAGCTAGTTGGACTACAATTTTCTGTCAGGAACAATTGTAGCATATGAGCCTTTTGTTGATGCAAGCCTTGGTTCTCAGCACGTGAAAGACACCGCATAACCAGTGCAGCCGTAAGAGAACGTTCATGACGTTTGTGCTGCACAGTCGTGCGTCCAGAGAATGAGCCACAGATAACATATTCAGCTAAAGAAAACGCATTTACGCTTTGGAGGAAATTATTACTATTCCTATCATTTCATTTGAAAACGTATATACGTATAGACAGAGAGGAACCGAAGGGACAGATAAACACTATTATCCGAAAGTAGCACAATGCCTGTTTTTATTCTTCAGAAACATCGGCTACAAAACGTACAACATTAAGGTAAAGAGGAGGGGGTGAAATAATAAAGCGCACATAGGCTAAAGTAAATAATGACAGATACGTGATAGTAGGGACCGTAAAAAAGAAAGCTTCCGGATTTTAAGCGCTTTGGGTCGATTAACCAAACAAGTAAATAAATAACTAAATATTTTCTTCACTAACAAACTAAACACTAGCGCTAGTATTCTTATTGGACGAAGGTGACCGGCCAGTGACAAAGTGCACTTAGGATCCAAAACGTCTTATGAATTCGGTCCGACGCTGTTTCGTTTCCCGGACGAAGTATACAAAAACTGCGCCTCCCTGTACACTGCCTGAAAACATTCCACTCGCCCCCCCCCCCCCCAAAAAAAAAAAAAAAAGAAAAGAATAAGAAGAAACGAACAAAAGGAAAGTGACATAAAAGGAGGCACCAGTCCCACCAACTCCCAGGAACAATGCGACTTCCTCCGCGCGCGTCTTGGCTCCCATAGCGCTCCACGGAGAGACTCTGGCTCGGGACTTTGTCCAGCACAATCGAACGCTGCCGGTGCCGGCTGAGTCGGCGTGTCCCGGCGTCCATAGCTCCACCGTATTCGTTCGAGTGTGACGACTCGGAGACGGCCTCCGCACGTCGGCGTAGCTCGCAGGTTGGCGCTCTTATTGAAGTTTCCAAGGCACGAAGTAGGGCACCGGGTGTGTGGCATGCGATGTTATTGTGCCGATAATCTAGTTTTCCGGCTTCTCTTCATTGGCTGTCAGTGAGGCCTCCAGCTAATGCACTTGGCGTCGTCACAGTCGCGTGTGGCAGCGTATGTTTTCAGCGTCCTCTCCGTTACTTCGCCCAGTGTTGTGTGGGTGCCATTTCGGGGTCAACTTGGGTTTTATCGGAAGTTAGGATAGCTGGATGCGTCGAAGGATGCGATATCTGATCGCGGTAAATCTCGTTTGCCTTGCCTAATAAGCTACGAAAAAAAAGCTTCGTTTCATCATCCCTTCTGTCGCAGCTTTTTAAGAGACTATGTCTGCTTTAAGCTATGTACTTTCCCAGAAACGAGGCGTCAAGTAAAGCTTCTTTTATTACGGATTTCAGTAGATATTTCTGATTGCTAGTTGATTTGGCTTCTGGACACGTTAGGCAACTGCAACTAATCTCGTTCGTGCATATCACAGAAAGAAAATTTGAAAACGTTGTACACCGTCCCTTAGGTGTTTGAGTTCCGTAAGTATAAAGTACAGTTAGACTGAATAGAGGCGCTGAGTTCGACTATTCTGTAAGTGACCTCACTCCGAGTCTCTTAGAAGTGACGCTACCGGTGCCGTGCGCAAAAGTTGTGACAAAGGGCAGAAGAGTGAAATAAAGCGAGAAAGGGCAAATTAGATCACACTTCCGATTGTGTTGATCAACCAACGACAACATCCACTGAATCAATCGGCCAGTGATTGCACAAAAACGCGCAAGTGTAGCAGTGATTGTTGCGAAGATTTCCCAACAGCAGCGGGCGGTGCATCAATACCGACGTAGCTCACTCGCATACCAACACTCGTTGCGCAGATGCGGCTGTTCAAGTCAGTGGAACCACTAGAGATTGCCTAATGTAGTTACAAAGATAGGCGGGCGATCGCAACGGACACTTTTTTGTTTGAAAGGAAAATTGATGTAACGAAAAATAAAAAGTGGCACGCGACGTGATTCACAAGCTAACCTATTTGTGTTATGTGTGGTGTTTTTGTTTAAAAGGTTTCCAGCATTCTGTGCTTTCATAAAAGATTGCGGAGCAGAAAAAAATGTTTTCTGCCAGGATTTTTTTTTTATTTTTTGAAGCAATAGAAAGGAAGTGGGAGCTCTTTTACCAGGTTGTAACAGAATACTCGCGGCAAACTTTCCGTAGCAGTGAAACTAAAGCTACGTAGGCGAAGCACGCAAAAATGAGAACGCTTCATTCTTATCCGCGCTAGTTTAATGTAGGTTAGAGATAAGCCAAACACATTCTTTACAGCAACAGAATAAAGCAAAATACACGAGTGAGCGTTAAATCTCGCTTACTTTTCGGCTTTACGCTTCCGTGTCGGGGCAAATAGGAAACCATCGCAAGTGGAAGCTACACTGATTCAGTATCTATTCCGATGAACAAAAGCGCTGTCGAACGCTTCCAGGAAACTTGGCACATTAAAACTCGTGCTGAAGCCGCACCACCAAAGCATTCCTCATTATTGTAACGAAAAATAAATGCATAACTTTTGTCACTGTCAAGTAAAATGAATAAAATGTTACGATTGCATCTAGTGGTGAGCGCCTTTCTCGAGAAAAATGTATTAGGCGTTATTTTACAAGAGCAGTTGCTCTGGACACAGCATGCTGAATACATTCGAATGGCGAACGCACGCTGATCAAGGCTTACCACCAAATTTAGAAACGTGGTACCTTTGTCCGTACTGTCGCAGTTATACTTTTCACTTATGCATTCGTACGTATATATGGCTTGTTGGTTTGGGGAGCTGCTACCTGTTTTAACGGGGCTACATCACTAAGTATACAAAAAATGCTGTCCGAGTGATCAACAAATTATTTCCTCGCTGTAGTGATCTAGATTTATTTGCCCAGTTTCAACTGCTTACAAGGGAACATTTGTACAAAAGAAAAGAAGGTTGGCTATACACATCCCAACTCTTATTACATGTAACGAGCTGAATTTTGAGACACACTGTGTTGTGACAGACACATTTTGTCATTTCCTTCAGTATCGTTATCAAGTTTAGATAGCGTATTTTCACTATTCCTTTCAATTTGGTTAGCAAATACGTAAATTTTTATATTCTAACAATGAAATTCGACCAGTCGAACAAAACCGATCAGAGTGGCTGCCTAAGGTAAACGTGCACTCTACTCATTTCTAGCCAGATGATTACTGCCACTATTCATTCCTGTCTGCTAGCGATTGCTTTCACTCTCGCAGATTCTATCCTTGTATGTTCTTTAGCTCTTTGCATGAATAAATGTTGCATATATCTGTTTATTTTTTACTCTATATACTGTAACGCTGTATTTACTCTGGTTACCATGTTATCTCTTTTGCTAATGTATAACTAGGTATTTATGTATCTTGACGAGTTTGTTCTGCGGAAACCCGCAAGGTGGAGAGAATTAATTTATAAAGGGAAAATCAGACATCCACCCGTTCGCAGCAATTGCTACAAAGGAAACCCGTACGGGTTCCTCGAAAGAAAAGACTCAGAGTTGAAGAAAAATTCGTCCTGGTTCGGGACTCGAACGCGGGACCACCGCCTTTCTGGGGCAGCCGCTCTACCATCTGACCTAACGAGGTGGCTAGCAGATAGTAGGGCGAAGTCGAATTTGTCGACAACACGAAGCAATTTAAGGCAATTGTTTGAAGAATTAGTTTTGCGGAAACCCGCAAGGTGGAGAGAAGTAATTAATAAAGGGAAACTCAGACATCCACCCGTTCGTAGCAATTGCTACAAAGGAAACCCATAGGAGTTCCTCGATAGAAAGGCCTCAGAGTCCTTTGTAGCAATTGCTACAGACGGGTGGATGTCTGATTTTCCCTTTATTATTTATGTATCTTGCTCCGTGTTTCTTAACTATGCATTTTACCGGCTGTACTTCTTATGTCTTATGCAATTGTATAACTCTACAAAGTTTCTCATTGCTACCACTGTTTGCTTCCTACACGTTACCGGCGGACAGGCCTTAGCAAAGTGGGAATAACACCTTTTGTTCGCCCTTTCGCGGCTGTCTTTCTTGTAAATTAACCAAAACAATGAAGAAACCTTGCTAATGTAGCGTTATTCGCGACTTTAGCTGCAAGAAAACCTGCAGTGTAAACGCATATATTTATACCCTTAAGGATACTTTCTGTCTATAACTCACACCCTTAATCAGTAAAGTTGTGAGTTATAGACCGACATGCATCCTTAAGGACCATTAAGGGTGCGGATCAGTTTACATTGTAGCTTTGCAAAATGTCTAAATTTCTCCGCCCGAACTCCACTCATCAAAAGCGCCCACACTGCTTACCATTCGCACTACGCTTTTTGACACGGAGAAAATTGCGGAAGAGCCGGAACAATTTCCTCCTCAACATGCAATGTCCTGGCGCGAACGAAATACCACTTTGACTCGTACACCGCGAAATTCTGCGCATTAGTAGATCTATTAACACTCTGCGTTCTTTATCAAGTTCTGTATCAGATAACCGGACGCTGATAGCCCTATATACTGTATATGCTACCACATTGCCAGTGAGATGCTAAAATAGGCAGGAATAAGTCCACTGATGAGTGTGCCTGCCTTTTTTATTGGATATTAGATAAAGAAGCATTTGCAACCGAGAATGTTGCCTGTTTTTCATTTTTGCATCAGGATATAGAAATATGTCACGCACGTTCGCAAACAGGTAGCACGCCAACAAGACATAACCCGTACCAAAGCTTGCGCAGATAATACAGTATTACACTGAACTGACATCAAGAAAGTGCCATGACGACAACATGTTGCAACATAAGACAATACAGCATGCATTATTCCCGCTTTCAAACGAAATGAAAATGGTAGACAATGTGCCTACCAGTGAAGCGTTTACACTGACTGGTATTTACCATAATATTGGTCGAGAATACTAGAGGCTTTTGTTCTATTTTCTCGTGTTCTTAGTGGTATGTTGCTGTGAACTCTTATTTGACCCGAACAATCACTTCAGGATCAATATTATTTTTGCTAGACAAAACGTCAGTTCCTTTGCATTAGATCAGTATTAGTGCCTTTGCACTAAAACTGGTCGAGATTCCAACGAGCATGGTACCCCTTTTCTATTTTTCACTTCACTTTAAATAGATGGTCTCTCTGAGTCTGAAACTGGTGTACGCTGCTGAACCTGATCGCCGCAGCTGAAGGGAGAACAGAAAAAATCTAGCCTGATTTATTATTCAATCTTCATCCGCTGCTTTACGGCAGTACGCGCCAACCAGAAGAAAAAAAATTACGTAGTTATTTTATTTTATTTTGCAGCATTTACAGCAGTGAACAAATTAAACTTAACGGAAGCAAACACAAAATTATAGAAATTTTCTTTTAAGGTCATGTTTTGTTCCAAAAAGGTTCTAAACTTTCACGGAACTGCAGATGACAAAGCTTGAAAGGTTTTTCTAACGATTAATAGCGCCCCACTTCTTGCTTTCTGTTTTGCGTCACAAGAAATTTGCGTCAGTGAACAAATTACACTTAAACGAAGCAAGCCTGAAGCGACAGGTGACCTAATAAAAATGTTCGCCGTCAGCAACGCTAACGCCGTCAGCAACGCTAAAAAAAAACTACATTTCAACAACCTCCATACAGGCAACGTCGCTTGGTGCTTGCTCCTAACAATAGCTGCATTGAAAATGCACTGTCACTAATGTCTCTATATTAAGCACGAGTTGCTCGGTTATTTGTGGCCCGGATAACCTCGGCTGCAGGGTCCTTGAGATATCCAGTAGCAGGGGCAACTATATGTTCGATATGGAAGAAGAAAGAAATGCTTTTCACTCCAGATTACAACAAGTACCTGTCATTAGAGCTTGGTTCTGCATAGATGATTAATAAAGGCAAATACGTTTCTACGATAACAGAAACAAGTCTTATTGTTTAGACCCTTATATTGATTCATACTGCAGGGCTATTGAATGTGCCGTGTTTGATAGAGCGACGACTATCTTAATATTGTTACAGATGAGATGAGTTCTTTCAGAGTATGTTAACATATGGGGCAGAAACGTGGAGGTTAACAAGGAAGCCCGCGAAGGACCACGCAAAGTGTGATTGGACGAAAAAGAAAGTCACAGGCCTGCGCGGCACACGCGGCACATTCGGAGCGTAAGCTGGAAGGGCGGCTAGATAAGAGCTCCATTTTCGGCATCACGCACTAGAGGGTCTTCGAGGCGATGTTACTTCGCGCCGTTTTCACGAGAACAACCTGAACTGTCCGTCCGGCGTCGAAGGCGAGTAGCCCCTTGTGCTGCTGTCTGAACAGCGGCCTGCTGAGCCCGACGTTCCCTGATTGCAGCCGCGCACGTAACTCTACAATCCGCTTCTTCAGCAGCGGTTCGTACCTTGCGAGGAAGCGCCATGACGCGTACCGAAGAGCAAACGCACATATCCAGACTACGCTGCGCAACATGGCACATCCCCAGACCCGCGGCACGATACGATGCTGTTGTTGAATGATGATGATGATTTATTGACGTCATCTTTGATACGGAGTGGTGGCCAGTAGTCCTTTAGCCTACTTAAGTTAACAAGGTCCAGCTACATGCAGCATGCAACTGTTACATGCGTCTGCCACCTGTCGGGACACCTGGGGAAATGAAACGCAACGGCAATGCAAACTTTGCATGTACTGACTCTTCGCGGCGCGTATGTCATATCCTATGACCAATCGCACGATATGACACTAATGATGATGATGATAATTTAGTGACATTCCTTTTGAAACGGGACGGCAACAAATAGTCGCCTAGCCTGCTTGAATCAATCAGGTATCGCATGCATATTTTTCTTTACGTCAATATTTATACATCTCCATAATCTTCTTCTTCTTCTTCCTCAAGACTTCTCTATCTACCTTGTGCCGCTACTCTGCAACTGCTATATGGGGGGCCAGCTAATGTAATATGTAACTGCAATGCAAATAGCGCACGTATAGGCGCTACGGTGCGCGTATCTCTCATCGCAAGGGAATTGTCAGGATACGATACTAATCATGATGGCGATGTTCATTTACTGGCATCCCCTTTGAAACGCGGCGGTGACATAGTCACCTAGCCAGCTTTATTTAATCAGCCACACAATATATATTTTTCTAACATTCTTGTACACATCTTCCTAAAGTTCTTTCTCTTCCTCAAACCTTCTTTAACTGACTTGTACATCTACTACATGGTGTTCCACCAGGTGTAATAATATGCAACTCTAACGGAAAAGCGTCCTTTATTGGACGCTTGCACGTGCTTGCCTGACTTTTAAATGTGTTTTCACGTAACGACGCTACGTGACGCGTAAGTCAGATCACGTGTCTTCTCGCGCCCTAGGACGCATTTATAGGCATTGTTTTCGCTGCAAGCTAGCAAGCGCTGGCGTGGCGCACTATGGATTATATTTTCACTGACTCCCGCAAAGAAATTTCTGCTTGTTTCCTGTTCCCAATTATCGTGCGCCTTATTTGGAATGTCCTTACCTAGATGTACTTAAGCTTGTCTCTCGAATGATCATTGCTCCAGGGATCAAAACTTTTTTCCTTTAAGTTACACTCGACAACCCTTCCTGACAAAACCTGGTTAGAAAAAAGGGGCTGTTTCCTGCCGTGGTCGACAAACTGCCGCATTATGTCCACATGCTTAGACGATTGACCGTTGTTTTGTAGATTGTAGGGATGCTGTGCTTTTCTGGAAGATTGTCCAAAGAACACTTATAAAAATTATATGACACAACATACACAATCAGTTTCCTGCTTTTTTAAAGGTTCCTGTGACCCACCATATGACATGTTCATGGTACTTGGCCTACATAGCCTTTAGCGCAGTAGAATGTGTGACAGACACGCTGAACCACCACGAAGCACTCTGTAGTTTTTTCGGGAACCTACTGCCTACGTTCGTAGTGTGTACACTGCACAAGGAACAGCGCCGCACTGAATGCCTTTAGTGAACGCTTGCACGTGCTTGCCCGACTTTTGAATGTGTTTTCACTCACCTTAAATCTCTGTGGTGCTTTGTTTCTCTCGTTTTGCTCAACATTCTGCTCGCACGTAATAAAGAAAAAAAAAGTGGTGGCGTAACTCAGTGGTAAGGTAGCTGACTCAAACGCAGTGGCACCAGGTTCGATCCCGGCGGAAACTGGGTATTTTTTCTCCCTCATAATGCAAAAAGGAGGTGAGGCGTGCATACAGGACACAACGACAGGACAGGACATACTCCCGGTGATAGCTGCTACGGACGCCGAACACAGGTGACGGCAGATACCATCGCCAACCGAAATGGCTATTGGAATGAGCCGGTAACAACTTATGGGCTCACAAAATAGGCCACCCGCCGTGGTTGCTCAGTGGCTATGGTGTTAGGCTGCTGAGCACAAGGTCGCGGGATCGAATCCCGGCCCCGGCGGCCGCATTTCGATGGGGGCGAAATGCGAAAACACTCGTGTACTTAGATTTAGGTGCACGTTAAAGAACCCCAGGGGGTCCAAATTTCCGGAGTCCTCCACTACGGCGTGCCTCATAATCAGAAAGTGGTTTTGGCACGTAAAACCCCATAATCTAATTTTTAAAATAGGCCGGTGATGACAGTGCGAATAAGGAGCGTAGGGGGTGCGATAGTAGGTATTGTAAGATTTGTCGGACGATCCCACCGCTGTTACCAGTTGTAGGAGTTGTCGGACGATCTCGCCGCTGCCACCATTTGTAAGGGTTGAAGGTCGTGGAGAGGAACTTGGGAGGAACTAGGCGTACAGGGTTTATTTACAGTATTTACATTTTAAACATGGGATACATTTACATAGTCTAGCGCGACTCCCAAATGGAGCCCGCAAAACGAAGCACACAGCATACGAGCACACAGCTCACGAGTACGAACACGAGCACAGAGCACGACGACGAGCACCCTGTAGCAGCGACAAACAGCTGCTTATAAACACTCCGTTCGAGGTCATCGTTCGACGTCATCATAGACGACCCGCCTTTTTGGAGGAGGGGGGCTCACACACACACGTACGCACTTTCACTGCCCCCCCTCCGAGGGCAGACGACCTTCGCAGCACTCGGAGCTAACCTTCGCAACGCGGCCGTCATGGTGTCCATTGTCTTGCGTTCCCGTAGCCAGGTGGTCACGCCCGAGCTGAACCCCGCAGCGTGGCCGCGGGTTGCCCCTTGTCCGGCGCCTCTAAATTCCAGAGCTGCCTTTCTCCTGTAGTCGCCGATTCCCCGAACGAGGCGCATGGTGGATTAACGCCGCCGTAGTCAAGTTCTCCAAAGGAAGTTCATGGTTGGTTAGCGGTGTCGTTCTCGCTGGTTCTCTGAAGGGCGCCACCACCGCGTATCGATCGAAGCACCTGCAGCGGGCTGAGATAGCTTTGCAGAGCAGTACCCCTGCAGGCGGATCCTAACAGTATTCAGGCTTAGCCTACATGACGCCCAGTTCTTGGATCTCCTCTTCTCCGGGTCCGCCGCACAAACGCAGTGCCGCCAACCCTAGAACTATTTCCCGAGATAAGGCATTTCAGGCTTTGTTCTGGAAAAAAATGTAAATTTATCAAGATTTAGAGATAATTTCCACTAACGCGTGGAGGAAAAAAGAACCTCATAGACGTCACAAACCATGGCTGCGATGCCGCGACGATCAATATTCGGCACTGCTGAGGAGACGACGTGTTTTGATTTCAGTCCACTGAAGTTCCTTTGCATTAGTTTGCAAAGTATAACTTATGAACGTACTGCCGCAGAGCGAACGCATCTCACTATGTAAGCGACAGGGTACAGAACGCCAGAAAGTTGAGCTAGTTAGTAAGGATTCATTTTAGAAAGAATGGCAGCTGCGCAAACACAAGTGGACGGGATCGGACAACACAAATGCTCGCGTTGTCCATCTCCCTCTACTTGTGTCAGTGCGTGCGTGCCTACCTTTTTTTCCAACATGAAACTACACGGTGCGGATGTCCTGTGCTAGTTCATGCCGCAAACCTACAGCGCTATTTTAGTAGACTTTTGGGCCCCTTGAATGAAATATTTATTTGGAACCGACAAAACGAACATATATAATGTATATATATATATATATATATGCTGCCACATCAAACAAATAAACACAGGGAAATCTCGACATAAACGGACACATCTGCCTTGCGCTGGGCACGACAAGGTCATAGAACTGCGCCAGTCGGCTATGCACGCGAATTTACCCAGAACCACGTATACGCAGAGCCTAGTACAGGGTCCCAGTTGGCACGGTTTTGGGTGAGATTTGGAGTGGAGGAAAGGAATAAATCGAGTCTTTTAAGTATCCTTACGTGGTTTGAATGCGAAAGCATTATGTCTTCTCTATTTCGTTGCTTCCATGAAACGTGGCGTCATACATTGTCATGTGTCCTTCACAACTATCCCTTCATCATCAGCCTGCTTACGCCCACTGCAGGGCAAAAGCTTCTCCTATACTTCTCCAACTACCCCGGTCATGTACTAATTGTGGCCATGTCGTCCCTGCAAACTCCTTAATCTCATCCGCCCACCTAACTTTCTGCCGCCCCTTCCCTTTCCTTCCCTTGGAATCCATTGCGTAACCCTTAATGACTATCGGTTATCTTCCCTACTCATTACATGTCCTGCCCATGCCCATTTCTATAAACTACACCTTAGTTCACCTTAATTTACTTACTCTAGTTTGTAAGAACCTTAGTACACCTTAATCCGCTTTAATCCACTTAAACCCACCTAAATTCACCTTGCTTTCATTTGTACCAGCCTGAATCCACATTAATCCACTCTAATTCACGTTAATACATTTTATACACTTTGCTTAACCTTCATTCACTTCTCGTTTTGGTACGTAAAGCCCCATAATTCAATTCAATTCCCTTTACTTCTCCTTAATTCACTTTACTCCGCCTTAAGTCACCGTACTGTAACATGTTCTAAGTTTAATTCAGCTCACTCTAATTCACCTTAATTCACTTTAATTCACATTAATTATCTATAATTGCTACCATTTAACGTTGTCATACCATTTACTATTTTCTGTATTACTGCTTTCATCATACAAGTCGTTGATGACGTCACTGATGATGATTCTTGGTACCATCGCCTGATCATACCAGATGTTCTGCCTCATGGAACACATAATGCTTTCGCATTCAATCAATTAATCAGTCAGTCTTTTTATTTTGCTCTTTCGTATACACGACAGAGCGAAAAAAGTGGCAACAGAAAAAAATGCTTCGCCGCAGCTTGGCTCAGCTCCTGCCACCCGTACATAGGCAAGGTACAGTAAAATTGGCCACGTGTCTGTGTGCTTCGCAGCAAATGACGTTTAAGCGCGTAAGTGTGGTGCTGTTAACTAAGGCCGTTATGGCATCCAAGAAAAATTTATTGCACATATTTTACATTAGTGCAGTGTTTTGACACAGCTACGTTCTGTAGAACGGTCCAGTGCCCAGTTCCTTACAATTAGAATAAGATTCCGTGTCAGCTTCGGCAGTTTCTGGTTGCTAAAACTTGTTTTGCATGTAGAGCTATGTGTATATCGTGCTGAAAGTTTCATTTCACAATATTACTTCAAGCAGGACGCTGTGTTCTTAGCTCAACTGCTCGCCGTGCGACATCGTTCGAGTTTTAGTGCAACGACTTCATCATTTGTATATATTAAAACGAGGTCAGAAATAAATTTAAACTGTAAAATCACAGTCTATTTGCAAAGTAAAAAGTATCTTAAGAAAAACTATAGTGACAAACAGAACGAGCGCATCTTTCAAGAATCTTGGGAACTCTAGGGAATTTCTTTATTCGAATTACAGTAGAAGTACGTTCGGATTAGCAGCACCTGCGCTGCGTCATGTCTTCCTCCGATGCAGGCGAAGGTCGTCGAGCAAGTTAAAGCGACACTATGAAGAGGAACACTAAATTAGATTTGAATGGCAAAGAATGATCATTAGTAAAGTTTATTATTAGCAACAAAAAAACAACGAAAGCCAATGTTTCGCTTTTTTTTTTTCTTATTTCTCACCGAAACCCCAGCAGCTGTGCTTCAGGGCGACGTTACGGATTTCGAATAAATTTGTTTTTCGTGTTTACACCACTTTCGATCAGCGAAAAGGTCTTGAAACTGGCTAAATTCTCTCTTTGGCTCCTTTGAATACACTATAGAACATTTTTACTCAAACAATCAAATGGACTCGAGCTGACAGTGCCAAAATCCCTGACCTCACAGCGAGATGTGCTGGGACTTCAAGGCGGCGTCATCGCCCATCTTTCGTTTTTGCATCTTTTCGAGCTTATACCAAGCCTTTTCTTGCGGTAAGAGACACTATTTTGTTGTTGTCCAAGAAGGGCGATTTAGTCAGGGCTCAACTTGGCTTTTTTCATCGCCATTGCACCTTTAAGGACACCTGCAGGAGTATGGTTCAGTCGGCTCTCATGAACCACTTCGGACTTCTGCGAATAATGGTTATTTGGCGTCAGCTTCACCCTGGCATAGCTCTCGTGACTCACTCAGGTGAGTATCATGAATGAATCGCAGTAAGTCAAGATAAACTTGACATATAGGCCTTTTTTTAAGCTGGTTCCTAGAGCAAAGCTTGGAGCGAAAGTATAGGCACCATACTATGTCGCGCGTCATAGTATGCCTCTGTAGAACCAGTGTGTGCTCAGATGAGCCAATCGGCGCGCTTCTTCGGTGCCACATAGAGAAGTGATTGACACTTTGTGCAGTGAGAATGACAAAATGGTGTCCGAAAATGTTTGAGGTCAGCGAATTTTACGGTAGAAAGAAAGACGCATACACAGTTGTTTTATGCTTGGCTTTGTGGTAAGTGTATGTGACAAAAGATGGTAAGAACACGCAATTCACGGACGACTTTCCAATTTATTAAATGAATAAAACATGATTAGAACTGCCTTTGGCCGCAGCAATCTATCTGCCGATTTTCAATGTAATAGCAAAACAAATGTGCCAGCTCCCCAAATTCACTTGTAATTCCCTGATAATTTTCTCTAGTAAACCATTCGAAAATGCACAATAGCGTAGGCACGAATACTTATCCTAGCTGTTTATGTTGATTTGGCATCGTGCAAGAAACTCTGAGCGAGACGCTAAGTAGCGGAGAAGCAGTGTTAACGACATTCTGAATCTGTCTTCACGAACAGCAGCGCCCAAAACACCGGGAGTTTAACGACGACAAATGTGTCTTCACCGGTGAGTCCCGTTGCCATTATCGGCTACCCGCTCTACTTACGCCGGTCCCTCGCGGTGTCCCCAAACGGCTTGCTTTAGGCCATCTGCTATGCGTGGTTTCTTTGTTGTGTTGTGGGATGAAGAAGCGCGGGTTGCCGGCACAAGACCCCGGTGGACCGGGCGCCCCAAAGAGCTGTACGGAAACCGGGCAGTTCGCATGAGTGGATCACGGCGCAGATAAGGGCGACGGCACAAATGCTAGTTACCTTCTCTTTGCCGCTATGAAGGTCTAGTTATTAGCTGCGGGTCAGGCGTTGTGGCCTTTGTGCAGTCGGGTAATGCCCGCTCTCCACTATCTAAATAGGCGATGCGTGGTGGGGCTTTAACGAACCCTACGCGTAGCCCGGATTTGGGCCTGCTAGGGTGCTCTAACACCGAAGCACGGGCTGCCAACTTCCATCGGAAGAAAAGTGTGTCTCTTCTTAACGTGCAGCCAGCAGGCTCCCTTTAGAGATCGTGGCAGCTACGTTGATCAACTCTGCGTATGGCAAATCTAAGCACCCGCCCGAGGCTCCGTACGATCGTAGGAAGCCTTACCACGAGTTTCTAGATCGTCGGAAAGCACGGCATTGGCTCAGTTCCAGAGGCACTCACGTTTGAGTGTTGTGAGGAAATTTACTCCTATGCAGTTTATGCTTTAGAAGAGTGAACTGCTGGGCTAGTTGGTAATCCGACATAATAAACAGGTTTGGCGCCACGACCAGACACACAGGAAAGGAGACAACACGTGCGCTGTTGGCTCCTTTCTTGTGTGTGCGGTCTTGGCGTAAAGCTCGTTTATTGTGCAGTTTATACCCCGCATAAAGCTGTTGACCCCACCGCCCTGTGGCTGAAGCGCTTCATTATTTGTTTTCTGTCGGTAAGTCAATTTTAAACGTGCTCAACGTTTTGTAGAGAGATAACGCGCTGAACTTGTGCAAAGTTTTGAAATCATTATTCTCCAGCTCATTGATTCACATTATGAAAATTTTGTCGCAGCTCTTGTCCAATGTTTCCCGTATTCTTGAAAAGCTTCATTATGTTCAGACTTCGAGTCTCTTCCTGAGCACGTGCGTATGGGCACAGGTTCCTATACATGTTCATAAATTTTGTTTTGCAAAGTACTCTAGTTCATCGAAATTTTATCCTAATGTAACTTCTGGTACTGACACAATGTCTTTCAATCTGCGCGGTGTGGTGGGTTATTTCCATTTAATGAGGTCGATAGTTCCTGCGGACTCCGACGGCCTTGAACTAATACTTCTGCCGTACGTTCCCATCCCTGAAATGTTTTATCCCGATCCGGCTATTGGGTCTGTCCGATTTAGTGTGATCGCAAGTGTTGGGCGGGCTCATTTTTGTACGAGCCGCTTGCGCACAAGAGTAGCGATTCTAGCAAGAGTAGCAGTTTTTCTCCTTAGGACAGGTGAGCATAAACTATGCAGTTTCTATTCGGCTGAAAGGCATCCTTCATGCATTCATTTTGCATCTGCAGTCGCGCTCTCCTAGCCTTTCATTCATACATAACGCGTTGGCCACTCTGTCTATCGCAATTTTCCCCGGAAGATACCAGTATCTATAGGTTTATATTCTTTGCAAGCTCGATCAGCGTGAAGGACGGTTAAAACTGCGCGAAGAAAATGAGGAGAAACGGGAGGAACGAACGGCGCACAACGAGCACGGACTGCCAACAGTTTATGCTTCGTAATCAAACCATAGGCTACTTCAAGCAAGATCTCAGACATGTGACCCCGTCGTCGCTCACATCTGTGCAGATAACATAGGATAGAATTCTGCACACTAACTGTCTAACAGTGCTTGTACCGAATAAACATCAGGAAAAAACTCGAACTAATGTATGCTACGCACGAATACTGAGCGGTCAAAGGAAGCGAAAACGGCACACGTCTCAACATTAACCGAAGTGTAGGCGACAAGTGTGGGAATGAAAAAGCATGATGGTATCTGTAAAACATGGCTAAAACGAGGTCAGTGTGACACAAAAAAAAAGGGGGGGGGGGGCGAAAGACAACTAATATGTCATAATAAAAAAAATCAATCAACTGAAGAAAAGTCGGAAGTGACACTATAAAAAACTTGAAAAATTGTGAAACTGGCATGACGGAAGTGTAATAAAACACGGTAAAGTATAATGAAGCTCAGCCTGAACTCAAGAGCGATTACATGCATGGAAAAACCAAACAAACCGCGCGTGAAAATTGCCAATTTTTTTTTTTTTTTTTTTTTTTTTTACAAAGAAACAATTTCTTCCTGTAAAAGCGAAACAGACGGCGTACTGACACACTTCTCGCTAGATATTGTGATGTAAAATGCTTCGACAATCTCTTTTTCGGTCTCAATACGCCGTCTGCAGCGAGACAAACAGAAACCGGGACTTCATTAGCAGGCACGTGTTACGAAACCCTACGTACTTACGGCTACGTCACGGGGTGTATGTTAAAGCGACGATGATATTTGTACTCCGGCGAAGAAAAGGTCAATCATGATTAACCTGTGTAATCGTGAAGTCGATAGAACGTCACACAATTACTACTTAGCGTGGTACGAGGAAAGTACCGAGGAAAGTGGGTCGGTCCCGGAGACACTGCGGTCTAACCAGGTGCCTCAGAGTGCGAGCTGTCAGAAGACGACAATGAAAGGACACGGGATGCGTTGAATTCAAGGGGCCTTGAAATTCTAGCGCGAACTGGCCATGACGTCATAGAATTTGAAGGTGTCTTCTGGGGCCCATATGTGTGTTTATTGGGAAAGACGAACACCACGGCATTCAAACACTGGACTTGTCAATTTTCGGGAATTTTCAGGCTGCCAAAACCGCTCAAATGAGTGAAAACACCTTCAAATCTGTGACGTCATACTGACGCGCGGGCAATGACAGTTCGGTGCAAAATACAGTAAATACAGGTTTGACCTTCAATTTCTAAGTGACTGATGAAATCGCTTACCGCGAGATTAACGCAAGCAAAGGCTTGAAGGAACACTTCATCAATATAAACGTTCTGATTAAATGTTTATATTTTCTGTTCCGTTAAATGCAACAAGCCATGACAAAATCCGCGCATTTGGTGCTAGAAAAAAACGATCTCTCTGTTCACGTATGTATTCAGATAGGACGTCCTGAGCTAAAGTTTCCCGTTAAGATAGTCTTGCCTTTCACTTATACTATTAGCTTTTGTTGTTCTTCGGCGCCAGTCCTCATGCAATTCATACGCTGTAACTAAAAAAACAGCAAGTCGATGAAACACCAAAAGGAAACAACACTTCTGCGCCAAAACTTCTACCAAAACTGAACGGGCGCTGCCATGTCGAGCTACATTGTTGTGAAAAAAGTTACCAAAAGGTGTTGCCATTGCGCCCGCAGATTTATTGTAGTTTGAGTGTACTTATTTTCATCACCCGGTGTTCCTTCTCTGCGAAAGCCGGCGTAGCGGACGGAGTGGACAGAAACAACAACACAACCAAGCACAAGTTTACAACCAATGCATACGAACGTCTAACCCACGCAGATCTGCGACCCTGCACGTATACCAAGTTTATGTCTCTAGGAAGCGCATCCGGCAGACGCTGACGCAGTCCTGCCATGCTTTTACCCACGGCACTAGCGGGGCGTAAGCACACGCGACGGTGTTTATGTCTAATCTCCATGCCACTGCCACTGAAAGCAGACTATGGTTATATACACATATATATATATATATATATATATATATATATATATATATATATATATATATATATATATATATATATATATATATATATATATATATATATATAATTTGGACTCACTGCTGCTCGTGCATTGGCCGGATATTGCAGTTCTGAGCAAGATGAACCTTTTATGTTAGTGACGGCACATATATTTCACGCCGACGACATCGACAGAAGCGATCTGCTGGTACTCGACTGACGGCTCGGGTCATAATGTTTCATACGATGACTTTACTAAAAGGAAATACGACGTTGCAATCATTCGACCGTCATCGAAAGCACTGGTAGTGCCTGATTTTTTTTTGCGATTTGACGGATTACTCGAGAAAGCACGTCGAAGCATCCATATCGTTCTTGTACTTCAGTTGTGTTGCGCGCTGGCCAGGCATCATTTATTAGAGTAGTTAAAGTTATTTTACATTCACGACTTATTCGTTTCGCCGCTCTGTTTCCGGGGGATAAACACGGCAATATTGCTTATCCGTGTCCCCCTATCTGGAGGACATTTGGTCGTCCTTATACGAATCATGGTGAAATAACGTGTAACTACATTTACATTAAGGTGACTGATGCTCGAATAGCGAACTTTTCGAATAGAATAACACATGTATGTTCGATAAAAAAAAGGACATTCAAAGTATACAATCGAATACCAAGTATTTCCGGTTTCCGAACAAAGTGAAATATAAAGCTCTCCCGAACACCCGTGGTTGCTTACTGCCTTCACTGTTGGGCGACTAAGCACGAGGTCGCGGGTTCAAATCAAGGCCACGGCGGCAGCATTTGATGGGGGCGAAATGCGAAAACACCGGTGTAGTTAGATTTAGGTTCCGGTTATAAAGAACCCCATATGGTTCGAGTTATTCCGGAGTTCCAAAATACGGCATGCCTCGTAATCAGATCGTGGTTTTGGCACGTAAAACCCCATAGTTTAATTTTAATAAAATTTTCCCGGTGTCCGCTTGGCAATCAGAAGCTCATTACCGTTATTTGATACATCTAATTCCGTTAAGAGCTAGCTATCAGGTCAGCTGAGAAGCGTGTGAATCGAAAACAACGGAATCCTAATCGAATTTGGTGCACCATGACAATGTCAATTATGAAGCAAGTTAAAGTTTATAACCAGGTGCTCGTAGTAAAGCGTAGTGCTTGTTGAAACAGCTAACCGCAATACTGCACCACCACACATAATCTTAAAGTCAAGCAAGCATAGTGAGATTGGTGGAGTAGCACTTGCTTTTGTTGACTCGAGGCAACATATTCATGGGTGCCTTGGAGAGAGGCATGCTACACTTTATGATTGAAGAAAATATTAGGCACAAGTGATCCTCTCCACACTGACGCTCAACTGGTCTTCTGCACAGTGCTCTCTTCTGTGCCAGGTTCCAACGAGACTTAACCAGCTTTGAATGCCCATTCACTTCGACTATTTTTTAACGTACATTTAAAACACTCGCATGAACTGTTTCGTTAAACAGCGCAATAACTTTTCGCATATAACTAGGTATGGCATTTATTCTTTTCTTTTTGAGTGAATGGGCATACTATCTGTATTTTAAAACTGCTTCTTTTTGCTGTTTTGTATATATATATATAGGCTTCGGGTATTAGTGCTTTATGCGGTTCTGTGACTATACTAGGCTGTTTATGTATTCACTAGGGCACAACGCAAGCGCCTTCGTTTATTTGATTTTCTCTATTCGATCCATGGTTTGCATGACTTCATTTCTATTGGATTTTGGCATCTGATTCTACATTTCCTCCTCCTGATTTTTCAAACTCAAAACTGCTGCTAACAGAACGGGCCCCTGAGTACTCTCAACATGTATGCGACTTCTTCTCGCCTAGGAATGTGTGACTCAATGTTGGAAATAAACCTTAACTTGACTTCCCTCAAAAAAAAAGAAAGAAAACTGCGTCTCTTGCAGTAGAATCATTCAAAAGAGTGTCCATTTGCATCGGTATTCCTCCCTGCAGATACTCGCTCACAGCATTCGAGCAGAACGAATGTTCGGCAACTTACAATCGCGAATTCTTGAATACGCATCAAATAGCAAGGACTATACGGACACCATGGGCCCACACTGCCTAGAATATGCGCATACACAGGAGCACATACATTCTTAAAATCTGATTAGCATTATTTGATTACTTCAGCTATTTCGAGACTATTCATACAGGGTGTTTCAGCTAAGTCGAGCCAAACTGAAAAGAAATCTACGTGTGAGTTACCAGAATGCAACCAACTCATCGTTGTTGAGAATTGTCCTCTTGAGTGACTCAAAGTATATTTTACTATGAGCTTGAGCAATTATTTATGATAATGAATTAGACAACTTATGAAATGCCAATTTCAACTCGTCCTCAATGTAGAAGTTGTATAGCCTATTGACATATGTCTAAACAAATTGGTTCCGAGATGATAACTGCTGTGCTTTTAATTTTACCTCGCTGTAAAAGATGCGTGCGAGATTTGAAAAAAGTGTCACGTGAATATGCCCACTTACGCGCCCCGACATTAGTACCCTAAAACATTCCTGGAACGAATGATGGATGCTGCACGCAGACCGAAGGCACGAATAGGCATTAAGAAACAGAGTCGAATTGAATGCACTGGTCTTGGCTTCCACTCTTGCTGAGATATCTTGTTGGCTAAAGCGATGGGTTGTGCGATGAACAACGCATGGCCATTCTCGAAACGCTGCCAGTGTTCTTGTTGTGGACATCGTAAAGAGCGAGAAGGTTATGGCATCCGATGACAGGTGTAACCAACACCTATAACTTTTTGTAGCAGCCTATTCGTGTGTTCCATCTGCGTGCGGCATCGATGCTGGTTGGTAGAATATTTGAGGCCACTAATGTCACGTAAGCGCTTACTCACGCGATATTTTTTCACATACCGCGCGTCTTCTTTTCGTGTTTTGTTTTTGTCGCAGCTCAGACAAATTAAAGCTACACCAGCTGTCACCACGGCAAGGAAATATTTGTATATTTCTCAACAGGCTCTACAGTTTGTACTACGAAGATTTTGTATTTAAATCAATGCTTTGAAAGCTGGCTAATTAATTATTGTTAATTAGCTGCTTGCACTCACGGTAATAAAATACTTTTAGTTCGCCTGAAGGACAGCGACAAATACTAGGTTGATTGAATTCTCTTAACTTAGACGTGGATTTTTTAAAGTTTGGCCCTGTTTAGTTATTCTCTTACAAAATATCCCATGTTGTCTACTGTATTGGGCCACTATGTATGTGCTCGTGGTCGTGATGCCGTCGTGGCCGTTCTATTGTCGTCATTCTAGCTTCGTGAGCTTACTCTCGTCATGCCGCAATTGTCACGGCATTGTCGTCATGCATTCGTTGTCACAGCGCCGTCGTGATGCGTCATGGTCATTCTATGGTCGTCACTTATGATTTGTCTTCCGACTCATGTCGTGCCGTCATCGTTGTGCCACCGTCGCCATACAGGTTTTGTGATACAGTCGTCGTCGCGCTATTGGCATCATGCACTAGTTGTCATCCATTCTCCTTACACCGTTTTCCGGCCATTGTTGTCATACAGTCGTCATGCATGCGTCGTCATACCATCGGCGTGTTACCGTCGCGGTCGTTGCAACGTCGTCATTGCAACTTCGTCATCTGACTCTCTTCATGCCGTCGTCATCGTGCCGTCGCCATAGGAGATCCGTGCTTATACCATCGTCGTCATGCGTTCATCCTGACGCTGTCGTTTTAGCAATGTTACCACTTCAGTAATGTCCTCCCATTGTCGCATGCCGTTGTAATCACGTCATCGACTTCATGCTGTCATCGTCACCCTGTCATTTTATCGTAGTCATCACTTCAGTAATGTCATCCCATTGTCGTCATGCCGTCGTCGTCATACCGCCTTCGTCGATCTATCGACGCCATTCCTTCATCATTCTATCGTAATCATGCTGTCGTCATGCAACAGTGATTATGCCACCGTTATTATTACATCGTCATCAGACTGTCGATATTATGTCTTTGTTGTCATACTTTCACCGTCATGCCATCGTAGTCATGCCATCGTCGTCACTCTAGCTTCGTCGTCTAGTTGCCATACCGTCATGGTCACGTCATCGTCTTCATACAGTCTTATTTATCCCGTTGTCCTTTGTCGCGTCAATCTAATTATTCCATCGTTATAACAACGCCATTATTTAAGAATCGTGATCTCAATGTCGTCGTGCCATCGTCGTTCCGCCTTCGCGGTTCTGTTTACACCAATCCATCTTCCTCATACTATCGTAATCACGCTGTCGTTATTCAGTCATAATTATGTCGCTGTTGTCATGCAGTGGTCGTCGTGGTCGTGCCATCATCATCATTTAAGCTTGGTCCTCCGGTTACCGTGATACCGTCATCGTCCCGCGATGGTCGTTGTACGCTCGTCGCCATCGCATTCTCCGTATATCATTGTCGTCACGCTGTCATTATTATACAATAGCTATTTTTAGAAATCCTTATCTCATTGTCGCTATGCCATCGTCGTTAGAATGCCTTTGTCGTTTCACTGATGTCCTGCCTTATTCGTCATTCCATCTTCGTCACTGTGTCGGCGTCATACAATGGTCGTCACGACGCCGTGCTCTTCGGCGTCCTTTTCATTCAAGTGTTACAGCGAAGCATGGCATAACCGGAGTATGTCGCATATAGCTGAAACACTACAGATGTTAAACGTGACTTGAGAAATACAGTGTGTCGCTGCATTGCTCCCATGCGACATCCAACGCAGGTTGAGCCCTCCCGTAATTTATGACTCGACTGTTTTCCTGACTTTGCCCATGAAAACGGCCACACTCCCTGATAAATATTTTTTTAGACTGCAATATCTTCGGGATCGGCCCACGACAAACGGCTCGATACGCCTCAAAGACAGGGTTCACTCAGACAAGAATGCTTCTCTATAATATCATGGCCGTTGTTTGCCCTCATCATCACTTTTAAAATATTAGCATAGAATAATTGTACGTAATAATTTGAGAGCACCATATTCTATGCCTGCGCGCTTGGAGAGCGGGAAAAAACGAACGAAACTGCACCGTTCCGATCACGACCGTAACAGGCGACAAGTCCGATATGACTTCCTGACGTCATCTGCATGCCTCTCTACAGTGTAGTCAGGATGTGCAGCGTGCGGCTTATAGAGAACTTGCGTAATGCCGACAAAGTTATGCTACAGGCAGGCAACGCTGGTGTGCGGCGGCCATTGTAGGGTATAGCACAGGCAGACTCCCATATCCGGTCGCCAGCCCCATCAAGTTCTTTTATGTTTTTTGCTTTTCTTTCAGCTTACCTTCACAGAAAATCGGGCTGCCGACTTACTGCTGCGTGTTGCTTTGTGCGCAGTTTGTATACGTGTATAATTCCAGCTATAAGATAAACAAGCGCGGAAAATTAAATACGGCGTTCAATGCACTCATTTCACCTATGAACTCTCCCACTGCCTAACCGACCCGATGGTTCATGTGTATTTTACACTAATTCTAACGGATAACTAGAGATTATTTGATTTACCATTCCCGGATTATTGTAAAGGAATGTGTACAACGCACACGTGGATAGTTGTCCAGTTCTCACACTCATGAAACATGATCTACAGCAGCGTCCTAATGAGCTGTGTCATGCTCCTGGAGCTGTGTAGTAAGGTTCCGCGAGTTTCGTCCGGAGTTTTATCCGGAGCCCACTGTATGTGGTTTAATTACAGGCAGCTGAAACTCTTGCAACTGCTCGAGATAAACAGCTCCCCGGGAAATTTGGATGTCATTCTGTAAGATCGCACAAGTTTTTGTTATGGCACTATCTTACGCACTATCTGTTGTGGATGGAGCTCCCCTCCCCACCTGTACCCGAGAGCCAACCTTTACTTGGAGCACCACTTCCTCGAGGTTCAATTCAGTACCGCTTGCGCCGTCTTCAACCACAGGCGCAGCGCCTCAACGGGAGCCTCTCATAAATGTTAGCTATCGCGAGGCGAGAACGCTCCCCTAGCCACCGTGCGGCACCACTGGTATCGCAGACGGGCACTTCACTATCTTCCGCATGGATCACAAAAGCGGATAAACACACACGAGTCGCGGTTAGTTCCCAAAGAAAGCTAAACGCTTTTAAATAATGTAGATGCCTGATGCACTTGGAACGCCCTGTGGGTATCAAAATTATGCGAAGCATTTTCTACAGCACAGAAATCTGGCCACGACTGTAGCTCTGAAACAATTGACGCGTGCGTTACGTCACATAGCACCAGCGCAGAAGGGGCCCTGTGTCTCTCCATTGTTCATTAGATAATAGACACAGCACTGAATGCCGCGAACAAGAGCCAACGACCTAGCACTGCCTTTCGCGTGTGTCATGTCGCATAGCAACGAATCGCCTCCAAAAGCGTGGGCGCGCCAGTTTTTCTCAGTCTTCCTTCGTGGCAGTTACCGCTTTGAGACACCGCGTAACTGCACCGCCTTCGAGATCCCTCCTCATTTCCCGGTTCTGTTTGCGTAGCAGACAGAGCTTCCTAAGCGCTGTCTAATAGTTTACGGCCTTTGCTGCTTCCGCTCGGTGTATCCCTGGTGGAAGACAGAGTTCCAGATGTAGATCCAAACTGGGGAGACGTGAGTTGGTGACCTCACTCGCGTTCCACAGTGTTCTACCTCTGTGCCGCCTGTGGCTCGACGTGGCATTCACGAACACCTATTGCTTCCGCACGGGAATGGCCGACAGCCCTGCTTGCGACCATTATGGATGCGATGAGACGATCAAGCACCTTTTCTGTGACTGTCCCCGTTACAATGTGCCAAGAAAAGTGCTCTCGACCGCGCTCGAAAAACTGGACGGTCGCCTATTGACAGAGGAAAAAGTTCCAGGACACTGGTCCATACGGGTTTCGGCATTCAAGGCCTTAAGTGCTGTGCTCAAGTTTTTAAGAGCTTGTGAATTGTGCGACCAACTTTGAAAGTTGTAGCGCGTAGCATCGTGTTATTGTGTGAATGTTTCTCACTTTATTTATTTGTTTTTGCTCACCTTTTATTCCATTTAGCGCTTTTCCCAGCATATTGTGCCAGCCGGTACTTACATTCCCTAGCCTTCCTGTCTTTCCCTCAGCTTTTTCTCTCCCTTTTACGGCCTTTTCGGTCGATATGGTTAGCAACAAAGATTTCACGTCCCTACCCCGGAGCACGCAGAATGAGTTGTCATGCCATTACCATCATATTATCGTCATCGCCGTCCTCTTATTGTTGTTGTCGTTACACACTTAGAGAAAGTGATAGCAAGGTCTAGCGCTTTCTGGGGTAACGCAGCTCGCAAGGCAACTCCGGCTGGGCTAGAAACCGCCTTGACAGCTGCCAGGTGCATCATGACGCTGGCGTGATGAGTAGCGTCGCCAATGGCATTGCAGGCGTCGCAACTCGGTGGTACCCGAGAGGAGACAGACATGAAACTGTAGGTTTTAGTCGGAGCCCAATAAAATATGAGATAGAGTTGCACTGATGTTTGCTTCTCAGACTGGAGCATGCGCACAGCAGCTAAGCAGGAACGCTGCTATGCTTACAGTGTCGTGTACGCCACAGCATTGCTAGCAGCGGAAGGCTGACCGCGCTGCCCTAGGTTGCAGGGTACTATATTATCCCAGTATTAGAACATTCTAGTACAGTGTACTAGAATATCCTAGTACAATGTACTAGAATATTCTGGTACAGTGTACCTAGATCCACTGTTGACACGATTGAATGTAGCCTTGATGGTGCGTTCACTCCGCTGCACCGTTTCTTTTGCAGCCAAACGCACACGGCGTCCCTCAAGGCCCTCTAACCCTCCGCGCGCTAAAGCCGCACATGTGCCGTCGAGTAGGACAGCACGACAGCGGCGGCACGGAAGGCATGAATGCGCCTCGAAGTTCTGTGCAGCTGCTATCGCAATAAGACTGGGCCACAACTTGGCAGCGCCAAGCCTCTAAAAGCTGAATAACATACCTAGATCGTGATGACTGTGACGCCTCGACAGCAGCCTATAAATGGGTGAAGCCCGACTGTAATGCCTCAACAAATGCTAGACCGAGGTTAGAATCAAACCTCAGTCTTCTAGCGCAGCACTACCATTCTCTAGCCATTACGCAATAAGATAGCTTTAGAATTGGGAACCCAAGCAGCTTGAGGACCCAATAAAACTGCGGGCCGCGATTGCGAATGCGCAGAACCCAAGCCAGTCCTGGGTTCACGCGTTCGCGTTGTCCCAAGACCCCAAATATCGAAAACTGGCGTGGGTCCCCAATCTGTCTTGAGTCTTAAAACAGTACACTTACTCAAAGTACTAAAACAGTGATTACGTTTATTACATATTATTGTTTGCCGCTTTTTTGCTCTAAAAGTGCGTTCGGTTCATTTTCACTGGTAAGGAAAACTTTTCTATTTTCGTTCAAGCGCGTCTTTACTTTTTCCACTGATTATGACGGCGGCTGTGTGTGATGCAGCTGAGCGTGGCCGCGTGAGCCCTATCTTGAAAGCGATTGGCAGTGGGTACAGAGTCAATGAGCCCCGAGGGCTGATAGCTGCATGTCCGTTGTGTTCTCGCCGCTTAGCTGGCGTTCGAGCGAAAGGCAGCACGAAAATCGATTCGCTCGTTGCTACAGCCGCTGTTCATTACGCCAACATTTTGACTGCGTACGTTGGGCTCATTCGATAAGGCGTGTTTATGTTTTCCATTGCGTGCGTGACACCGTGCTTATTAATTTAGTTAGTAAGCGAAAACTTACAATTTTATTTTTACAACCGATAAATCTAGTATCCTTACTTCGGATAGATGTCTAATAATTTACTGTCGCAATCGATTCTTTGCCTTTCGGGCGAAACTGCAACATTGTTTCATTCGACAGAAACATGTGATGTGTGGGAGTTACGCCTATGAGTTGCGCCAAAAGCACATTAGTGTTTTAGCCTACAATCCTACTGCATTAAGAAAAGCGCAAGATTGTGCATTCTAATGAGGTATAGGCAAGGTAACAGTAACTTTAAAACAATTGATAAATATGTTTCAAAGCAACAGTTTGAGACTCTTCTTTACGCCAGCATTTTGATAGCGTACGTACGCGGTTATTCAGTAAGACGCGTTCATGTTTTCCGGTGCGTGTGTGACGGCATGCTTACTAATTTAGTTAGTAAGCGAATGTTTACAACTTCTTACGACCATTATATCTACTATCCTTGCATATTGCTGGCTGTTCTTGATTAACGTCTCACAGATGCCAAATGGGAATGTAACTTATATTAGAGATGGCTATGCCAGTAGACAGTTGAGAAATTGTAACTAGTCATTTGTTTGTAAATACGTACATATATGATTGAAGCATAGACATGCTAAGTCTACAAAAAATAAGTGTTGACAAGGGGAAAAAGATTATGCAGAAACCATCGATTATTGTCAATGGTGAACAGATCGAACGAACGGATGAACGAACGAGAGATCTAGCGACGATCCACGATGGGCTGGCCACTGCTGAGCTGTCAGCGAGACGTCACGGTGACAAAAAAAAATCACTCTAGAGTCGCGGCCACGGCGGCCGCATTAAGATGGCGGAGAAATGCGAAAACACCCGTGTACATAGATTTAAGTGCACGTTAAAGGGACACTAAAGGTCACCAGAAGGTCAAGTTAAAGTGATAAAGCAATGCTCTAGAACGTCTAAGGCGTCAATATAATCGCGAACAGAGCTTTAGTAACCAAGAAATTGAGGTAAATGCACGACACGATTTGAGACCCCCCAGCGACATTCCGGTACTAGCCCGATGACGAAAGCACTCCTCATCACAATTTATGTCACTAGTACTCAACTACTCGTATTAAAAAGATCATTTCATTAGATTATAAGACGGAAGAAAATGCTACTTGTCTACTTCTATTCGGTTCTAAGAAAAAAATAACATTTTGACGTTACCCTTAAGTAGTATGGGTGATCGAAAGGTTTCGTCTTCGCTCGTCTCTTCGCGCTCGACTTTGCCCCACGCGCGCTTTGGAGTTTCAGTAGTTTCTTTATCGCGTCGTGCTACGGTGATCCTGCTGGCTGGCGAAACTTGCATTTGGAACAAGCAGCGAGAATGCCACGTCCATGTGATGTCGTGGGATGCGCGAACGGTCCGCGGAACTTGGCCAAGGGCAGTTGCAGCAGCGAATCCACCTTTACTTTTCACTGTGCGCCAACGAGTGAACCTCTCCGTTCGAAGTGGTTAAGCGCCGTACCTCTGCCACAGCGCGCTGGCAAAGAGCCGAAAAATCACGTAATGTGCTCGCTGCACTTTCGTCCAGAGGATTTCGAGTTCAACGACGACTTACTGAAGTCGCGTGAAGTGCCTTTCAAAGCAGGCCGTCGTCGTAGTAGTACGCAACGACGCCGGGCGCACGAGCCCTCAACAGCAGGTCACGTCCATCTGTGCTTAAAACGCTGAACTCGAGCCCAGCATCGCGAGCTAATGTGTCGTTGTCAGGGTCATCCATTGCAACGAGCGTCGAAGTTGGCGCCATAAAATAAAGAACCAGCTTATCGTCGCGCGCTTTCCTTTCCGCTAGCCACCATAGTTCCACTTTCGCGCTGTTGTCAGCTCTGTCTTGTCTCTGTTTCTGGCCGCGCGTTTGAGTTTTGTGCAGAAAAGCAGTAGCGCCGTCTGCGGGAGCCGTTACACTCACCCACGGCGCAACGTCACTATGAGACCATGACGTCAATACTCCTCGATAGTAGGGCGGGTGATTTGAACTGCGCTAGGGGTACGCGGACGCTTCAGAACGCATTTTCTCTTAAAATGAGTCTCTTCTTCGCACGAAACAAGCGTTTCGAGGTTTCTGGGATGGTATTTCAACAGTCCACGTTGACCTAATATTAACCTTTAGTGTCCCTTCAAATAACCCCGCGTGGTACCATTTCCGGAGACTTTCACTACGGCGTGCCTCACAATCAGATCGTGGCTTTTGGCTCGTAAAATCCCACAAAACCCCACGATTAAATTAAATTCGACGTGAGACTAACGAGTGAGCGACAGCCTCTTCTCCACTTCCCTTCGGTTCGTCCTTGCGACTTGCCACTCGCTTGCCCCCCCCCCCCCCCCCTCCTGAGCGCACGCTCCCTTTCACTCACCTTGCTGCGATGAACGAACAAGCAAGCCTTTCGCTTTAGCCCCCCCCCCCCCCCCTCCCCCGCTAACTTTCGTAACTCGGTAGCCCGTGAGCACGGACCCTATTTCTCGGTGCATTTCGCCACGTTCCTTCGCCCATGTCCGACCATCGTCTTACCACCGAGCATGTAAACGGTCGAAAGACTCAAAGAAAACACCTATTCGCTTTAAAATGCAAACCAAACCAGTAGAAGACAGCCATCCTCGACCATTTACTTACAATGTACAGAAAAACAGTACCACGAATGTACCGCCTGCTTATTAACGAATCTCCCGTTGTTGGTGTGTGCCATACCTTGAAATCATCATTATAATCAACGATCGCATGCGCTTATTGGCAGATCGCCCACTGTGGCTGTGCGCCATAGTATTGAAATCATAATCATGATCGACAAGAGGATATGCCTCTTGGAAAATCCCCCATTGCGGGTATGTGCCATATTATGAGAATCATAATCGTTATCAAGACCCGGCTACGCTTCTTGGGAGATCCCCCTTGTGCATGGGTATGTGCAACAGTATGGAAATTATAATCATATTTAACACGCTGCAATTATCCCAAAGATGTACTTGGCATTGACGCTATAGGAATATACGTGCGATTGTGACAAAACGATTTGTGTGCGTGTGCGTGTGTGTGCGTGTGTGTGTGTGTGTGTGTGTGCGTGTGTGTGTGTGTGTGCGTGTGCGTGTGCGTGTGCGTGTGCGTGTGCGCGTGCGCGTGCGCGTGCGTGTGCGCGTGTGCGCGTGCGCGCGTGCGCGCGTGCGTGTGTGGCCTAATTGTTAGAACAGGAGGCTATTCTACTGCAGACCGAGGTTCGCATCCCGCTACAGGATGCGCTTCGATGTTTCCTTTCTTTCTTCTTCTCCTCCTTCTTTCTTTTATTTTAGTGAGAAGCAATTTCTGGGGTGAAATGCCGACCCGTGAGTGACCGACCGACCCAGGTGAATGCATGGAAGGGTAGGCAGAGAACGCTTCGATAGCTTTAATACACACGGTTGCGAGTGCTCCTTGCAAGCCATCGTCGAAGGTCTTTCGCGTCAAACGTGCAAATCCAGAAAATAGACGCGAGGCGCGTCCGGAAATGAAGAAATAGTTTCTTTACTCCATGCAGATGCGAACATAAATCAACACAGTCGCCATTTGGGGAATTTCGTGCAGCGCAAGGCTTTGCCTTTTAATCGAAGCAGGATAAATAGCTGGCTGAAATTCTTTTAAGCGCGACAAGCCTGCGGTTTCGGGGGATGCGAATGAAGCTCGTGCCGCGCTTCTTATCCGTTCTGCCGTCACCCTGGCACCACGGCATGCAGCGTCTGCAGTGGCGAGCAACGCCGCACGAAGCGCCACCGGACGGCACCAGCTGAAAAAAAAAACGTGAATTACAAGCATTTCTCATTCTGATATTTAAACCAACAGTAAAATTGCGTGACCTAGTGAAACGTACCAAAGTGGTCGACGGGCAACATCGAGAACAAGGGCAGTTTGGTATCACGAAAGTCCCGTGGGGATTGGTAAAACTGATGCATTATTATTATTCGTCTCGAACACATATACACAATTAACAGCAAAGGGAAAGCGAGGAGCAGGCTGGCAAGTGCCACCGGAAGGGGCACAACGCCTGCCTACTTTTCAGAAGGGAGGTGACGACAACACAGGTATGGAAGGTAGGAAGGAGGGGAGGAAAGAGGAAAGGAAGAGCAACTGGAGAAATCTGAAGACTAAAGTAGAACACAGTACAGATCACACACAGTAGGGCGGCTCACTGAAGGTCACGATACTACAGAATGTTGAACAGAAAAGATTCGACGCTACATCACATGCAATATACATGCATGCTACGAGTAAACACTTCTGCTAGTCATTCCAAAGCATTTCCCCATACCACGACCTTATTAGCTGCCCCCTAATAGCCCACATACACGCACGATTGATGTATGACGCGCATTTATTCGACACAAAGTTGGCTGGCTGCGGAACCTCTCGGCGGGACGGGGTGGGACGTCACGTTCATAGGTGGCCAGGACACGGGGAGTGTCGGCCGCACGCTCACAGAATGACTTCTGCGTGCTATTAAAAGAAATGCGCGGGTGCAAAGCGTACTTTCAGTCGTGCGGAAAAGGAAATTTCAGTTACGCAAGTTTTCGGTTACTGCGCCCCTACACGACAGCATTTGCCGGTGTTTTGCAAGGACAAGCAGCGCGCTCCCACTATGCCCCTCACATTGGACTATCGCTGCCTTTTCAGTTTGCCTGCCCCATTTGTGGTCACGTTGACCATATTACAGCGAAGCTTTCATTACCTCGTCCCCCGACTTTTCCATTGCTGCTGCTACTACTGCGGTTGCTGCTTGTCGCTGTCTTACACTCCACGGGGGGAGGGGGGGGGGGGGGTTGAGAACGTGTATAATAGAGATGGTAGGGACGTGGGACAGGCGTCTGTGAGCCCTTTCTAGCAAGAACATTGTGGGCGTCGCCACAATACCCTGTGGACGGCTGTATTTACGCGTTAAGTGCATTGCAGAAGCTGCAGCACTTACCTTTCTACACACGTGCAACATCGAAGAGGGGAGACAGTGGGATAGAAAGAGGAGACAGAGAATGCGTAAAGCTAACGCACTGACGAAACTGGTGAATAATAGCCCTTCTTAGCTTGCATACAAGAGCTGATCGCGGGAGAAGGGAAAACGCCGTCAGAAAGGACGCTTCGTTTTCGGTCAATTCAATAAAATAACTGCTGCCTACTACTAGACATGCCAAAGTTGCGGACAGAGTGTAAAAAATTTAATTCAAGGTATAATACCACACGTTTCTGCTATTGCTGGAAAATGAACACCGCGCCAGTTTCTACATGCGGACAACTGACGCACGGCGTGCAGACGCAAAGCCGCATTAAAGCGCCGCAACGTCAAGACAACGCGCAAGCAGCTGTCCAGAAAGTCGGAACATCAGCCACGATGCGATGTGCGCGGGTGAGGAAATGACAGTGCTAACTTTCTCGCAGGCTAGGAACAACGGCGCACAACGCCTCGAGCAAACGCGTCTCGCTCTGTGTGTTCCGTGCGGGGAACACACAAAACACACAAGTGGGGCACGCAAGGTAACCTTTAAGATCACATCACGAATGTCGTAGGCAGTCAATATATCCGCCAAATATCCCCAATGAACGCGAACAGCACACCAAGCTACGCGCACATCGATTCCTACATGCAGTGCGGGGGATCTGCATAATTTTTTGCCGCGCTGCCAACTAAAAACTCGAGTTCTGAAACAAGTTATGGATTGTCGGGGGACATGACAATTGTCACAAACCTTCCCCCGTAACATACATTCAACGCGGCTTAGCTTTATGAGTGAAGCTGTAGTGGCCGGTGTGCCCTAAGCATAAAGTGCATGAAAGGTAGCGTACCGAAGCAAAAAAAAAAGAAATGAAAAAAAAAACAATAAATGTCACCTTGCTTTTGCCAAATCAAGCTAGCACAGGAGTCGCGTCCAAGAGCATGAGAAACACACAAAAGACGCCAATGTATTGTATTTTGTATGAGCTACAAGCAAAAAAAAAAAAAGTCCAAATGTGCAAAACGACCTTGAGCCTTGAGGCGCCACTTTTTTGTCTTCCTGTGAAAGCGAGGGCCAGCTCTCTGGAAGCTGATGCGGCACATATGATACAATGGTTGTAGCAGTATAGTGAGTATTGCAATCCAAACCGACTGCGCTCATTGAGGCGCCTTCCACTTCGACACACAAAGCAAGAAGGCTGAGGCGCGCTAGCACCCGTCGTACCTTGACGCGACACATGTCGCAAGGACATATGACATATAGGTACGTCATATGTACGTACCTTTAAGCTGCGGCTTTTTTAATTTGATAGCATTGCAGGCGGACGATACCCACTTTCTAGGTATCCAAGAGAAGCAGTGGACTGACCCTGAAGCCAGTTAACTCTAACACAGCGTCTCAAAACACCCTAGAAGAGTTCGGTAAACTTGTACGGCGCGCCCACCCTAGACGTTTCAAGGAACACATTGGAACGAGAGAAGCATGGCATGCGATCGTGGCCTGATGATTAGAGCATACGGCGGATGTGCTGGAAGACAGAAGTTTGGTGACGCATTTCTTTGTGGCATTATAGATGGACTTCACTGACTTTGGCGGTATCGAACAGAAAACTCGAGGCACGTTCAGCGAGCAGGTCACAGTGCCCGCGAAATCGCAAATTTGTAAGTGCAAAGAACGGTCGTTTGATACGTGGCCAGTAAGCATCGCTAGGTTCAGCGTCGTTTTGCTTTCGTTTACTTTTCTTCTTTGTAAGCGATGCACTGCCCTTCCACAGGTTTTTATTAACCACATCTTCGTACGAGGTGAGCACTGAATAATTGCCGAGTCTTTTCTTTTTTCATATTTTGTGATTGCGAGCCTTTAACACAAAAAAAATGAATGGCTTAATGAGAACATCGCGGGCATGAGTCGCCACGTTTTTTAAAACTTTAATACTTGAGTTGATGCGTCCGTATTAGATCAGCGGTCGCTGAATGAAATCGCACGCCGCGGTGGCTTACCGCATATGGCGTAGCGCTTCTAAGCTCGAGGTCGCCGATTTGATTTCCGGTTGCTGGTGCCGCATTTCGATGGGGCCAAGCTGCAAGAACACTCGTGCACAGGCGCCGACATTATATTTAAATCTATGCACAGGATAAAGTTCACTATATTTTTGAAGGAGATGGAGGTACTGAATTAAAAATTATTTCTAAAGGTATGGATAGCTTATGCCTAGAGAATGAATATGTTGTTGTATGTTCACCACGCTTAAAATTGCTTTGCTTGCTTTTTTGACCATGAAAGAAACATATGGACTTCAGTGACCTCTTCGGCAGAGTCTTTTGTCGATGGCGTGAAATGTACATAAATGTTGTGTTTCTCAGTATTTCTTCTCTTTCCAGTAAGCAATGCTAACGACTCATGAGAAAAAAAACATGTATAATAATTTACAACATTTATTAGGGATGGGAACATAGTCACTTGTATGCAAAGGTCATAAATATATACAGGGTCCCCCAATTAACTATCATGCAGCAAGATTTAAAAAAGCAATGCGAAGAAAACCTAGTGCAGGTTCTTCCCAGTACAGTGGAGTAGCTGACAGTCATTGTTTTGTTACTGAGATTTAGTTAAGTAATTGCAATTATTTATCTAACTCGAGACGTACTATCATAATTATCAAAGTATCATTGATGCATTTGTAGGCACGTCCGGCCAAGGGACATCTAACTGCGGTATATTCTGCAACGCACTAATTGCGTACAAATTTTTTCCGCGTGATAAATAAGCCCTCAGAAATATGGCGAATACTACGTGACTGCACTCCCCCCAGCATCATAAAGCAGCGCCCTCGAACAGGCTCCCTCTGAGTTATCCAGTACCAAATAAAGCAAATAAAGAAAATCATCGTGATCGAGTTAGTGCCTTATGTGCCGTGCCCCGGCCGATGTAACACGTCCTGTTTGGTGTTAGTTGGAACAAGCTGTGATAGCTGCTGTCTTAGCGTAGATAAAATGCAGAGATGATTTTTTGTTTTGCTACAACACCTATTACCACAAAAGTGATTGACAACGTCAGTGCAAATGTTTAACCGCGCGTTTTGTTTCGTCCCTGTCGCCATGTCTTTCTCTAATGAGCAGAAGGTAATAAACATTATCCTTTCCTTGGGTCTTCAAATGGCAAAAAGAGGAAGGCCGCAAATGTACACATGCCAGTCATGGAAGTATGACGGTAGACCAAACGTATCGACTATCATCAGAAATTATGAAAACCTGAGACAAACCGGCAGCTTCAAGAAACAGTGGCGGAGGACCCAATCTTTGAGACCAAGGCTACGCATGGATGTTCTAGCATTTATGGCATCAAACCTTCATGCTAGCGGGCGGGACCTGGCCGCCCAGGTACCACTTTCCAAGTCATCAGGTTGGAGGATTCTAAATGACGGCCTTTCACCCGTAGTACCTTAACCAGCATCAATGCTTAGAACATAGGGACCTGTAGACTCGTCTAGATTTGTCGAATTGGGTCCTCACAAAAGCCGATGAGTCACCGGACTTTTTGTGCAACATCATGTGCACAGACGAAGCCACTTTTCGCAGAAACGCCTAGATAATGTTGCATAATGCGCACCATTGGGGCGACTCCAATCCGCACTGGGTAAAGCGCAATCGGCGCCAGTACCAGTGAAAAGCGTGGCAGTTTGGGCCAGTTGGTATGTCAAGATTTTTTTAGACTTGTAGCGCAGCTCAGGAAGAGCAAAAAGGAAGGTGGAAGGGGTAATGAAAGGGAGCTCTGTTCTCCATTCCCTTTCATTACCACTTCCACCTTCGTTTTTGCTCTTTCTGAGCTGCGCTACAAGCCTAAAAGAAAAAACCAGTACCAGTGTTCGCTGAGTCTGTGGTTCGGAATTTACGCCGATGCTATAATCGGTCCCTTCTTCGATCACACACTGACTAGAAAGCCATACGTTGTCGAAATCTTTGAAGAAATGGTGGATGAGTACCTCAGAGAAGTCCCGCTGCCGCGTCTTCCACTTCTGTGCTATCAGCAATATGGGGCATCCGCACACAGCAGCAGCCCAGTACGAAACTGGCTGGATGCGACTTTTCGTGTGCAATAGATCGGAAGGCACTGACCCGTAAATTGGCCGGCTGGGTCACCTGACCTCTCTCTACACGATTTCTTTCTTTGGGGTTATGTGAAGGATTGTGCTTACGTGATCGAGACGGAAGTCAGATTAGTTCAAGGCAACGATAACGGATGTCTGCCGGGGAATTCAGGCGTCGGTTATGAAGAAAGCCACTGAAGATGTGATATAACTACACACTACTACGCTACTGCAAAAGGAGACCTATTTGAACACGCCCTCTAAGCTCGTGTTCAGCAGAGCTTACGAATTCATAGGTAATAAGGAAACACTAAAATCTGATGGTTCTTTTTTTTTTTTTTTTGTCCAGGCATCTTTATTGCCAATTCTGCTCATTTAGAAGTGGTATATTTACTTTCTTGAACGCATCGGTTTTGCCTTTTCTCTACACGTTGGTCGCTTTCCGGTCTGTTCATACTGCTTTTATTTTTTTTTTAAACGAACCTGCTTTTGCAGCACGTATTCACCTTCACGAAAAATGAAATGGTCGCTTTAATTTGGCTTTGTTCCGAAACAAGTTTCTGGCGCAAAGTATAGCTTCACGCACGCTCTTTTGGTGCGGTGCGAGCAAAACCGGGGTTTTGAAACATTCTGTGCCTATTACATTGCTTTTCGCATTTGATGCTGGTCAGAGCGGCGCTTCGGCCGCGTCATAAAAGGGCTTTTGTTATCAACATGATCAGTCCGCCTGGAGAGACGGATAATAGGTGTGCCGTAGAAATCAAAGGAAGGAATAGCTGCGTAGCCGTGAAACCTGCTGTTATGCTCCTTCCGTACCATTATCAAGGTGATGCACTATCTCTTCGGGTTTGCGACAGGCAGTGCCGTTACTTTCAAACAGCCTATTGGAGGGCGCTGCTTTATGATGCTGGTGGGAGGGCATCCACGTAGTATACTTCATACTTCGTGAGGTTTCTTTGTCATTCGGAAAAAATTGTACGCAATTAGTATGCCGCTGAAAAAACCGCAGTTAGATGTCATTTTGGGTGTCTACAGATGCCTCACTGACACTTTGAAAATTAGGACAGTACTGCTCGAGTCAGATAATTATTTGCAATTACCGAATTAAATCCCAGTAACGAAAGAATTACTGGCAGCTACTCCACAGTGCTGGAAGCAATATGCACTAGGTTTTGCTCGAGTAACGCAACTGCTCTTAATTTAATAAAGAGAGAGCGAGAGAGAAAGAGAGGCTGCAGTTTCACCGCAAAGGCGAAGAAGTATTAGTGATAGCGAAGTATGCGACAATTACACGAAGGCCGATCACACCCACGAGAGGACTCGGGCTGTGAAATTGAACTGTCTGCTACTATGAGGTCTTGAATATACTCATATAATGCCGTCACCTCAGTGCTCAATTATTTGAAGTCACGCAAGGTTTCTTCAAGAAACTTCATATATTTCTTCATATATAAAGGTATTCGGAAAGGTGGTCGGGCCTCAGCCCCCCTGCCCCGGAAAAGTGAAAACTGTCCGCCTATGCACTCGTGTATTCATAGGGTGCCCTTAGGGTGCACGTTCAGAACTCCAGGTGCTCTAAATTATTCTGGAGGGACCCACTACGACGTCCCTCATAGTCAGAACAGGGTTTAAGAACAGGGGTCTTATATAACGTAAAACTATTCCAATTTCTTTTGATTCCAATCTCCTCACCTCAAGTTTACGTAACCCTCGACGCAAGGATCGGGCGCTAAGCCGCAGGGTTGTCTGAAAAGCCCAATCAAACGCGCTCCTCGTTTATAGAAGGTCACTTTTTGTTCTTTCAAAACGAATAGCATTGCCTACATTGAGCATAATTTCTTATAGAGTTGGCTGAAAAGAGGCGCGAAACAGGCTCAAGTGGCGTTACACCAAGTGGCGTACAACCAAGTAGCGTTATTACGCCCCAGGTTGTAATCTGAACGCCGCAATTTAATTTCATGAACAAAACGTTTACTTGACAATCGATATGAGACATATGAGACCATTGCAGCAAACGGGACCACGCAAGTAATTTTAGCCTGCAGTTATTTCTCAATCCCGAGGACTATGACTTTGCAGAGTGTCGAAGTGGCGCAACAAATGTTATACTGTTAAATATATTTTTTTATGATCTTAGTCGTTTCGTAATAATTTCCGGCAGGCCCTTCCAGTTATTTGGGTATAGTTCTATCCACTTTTTGTTTTCGTATAAGCTCACAGTATCAAACCTTTCGCTGTCAGCTCAACTTTCAAAACGCCGCTGATTATGAAGTTGTTAGAAAAACACCTACAGTGGCTTATAGGCTTCAGGCTTCAGTATCGCGCTGCAAGTTTCAGGCTAGTTAGAGCGCAGCCTTAATTAACTTTCTCAGCTGACGTCCGCTTGCACGACAGCGCTTGTCGCTAGGTTGAGAAAACTGAGCGAGGCCGGACATCGGCTTAGACCCGACGCAGAATTTAGGCTTTCAAAACAACCACCAGCGTGACAGGTGATTTTCAAACCCGATGGCACTCAACAACAAGTCATTCACACTCGCCAGTTCTAAAGGTGAAAATTATGCAGCGCCAATGCACATATTCGGAATCTATGTGAAGAGAAGCTATAGTGAAGCGGTTCACGAAGGTCTGTAAATTTGACCATTTCATAGCTGCGCCTTTAGCGTTAAGGAAACTTGCGCATATGTGCTTCGCGGCCTGATAGTTTGAATATCCGGTGACTCTGCATGGGGAGCGAGGTTCGATCCCCCCATTCAACGTGTGTTGCCGTCTACTTATTTAGATTTCTTTGAGAGTGAGCAATTTGGTAAGACAGCAACAGCACCCAACAGCCATGATAACGTAGATAGTGTGACACAAAACACAACTATGTGTTAATCCAAAGTCACTGTACGCGTCAAGACTGCACATCAAGGGATGCAAATTCATTCACTTACTGCATGTTAGTGCCATTCAAGGAGAGCGGAGTTAGGCCCAGTACTTCCTTCCCTCGCAGGTGAAAGGTAATGGCCTTTATTTGTCCAATATTCATATTTAGAGCATTAGCTGCCCGCCCTTACACCAGGAACTCCAGAACTCTATTTGCGGCTCCAATCAATTACAGAATTTCCCGAGAAAAAAAGACATTTAGTGTCACCTACATATATATGACATTTTCTTAGCTCGCCCATGCTGATGCCGTCAATTGCGCATACATTGGATGGAAGTGGCCTCGAAACAATGTCTTGTGACACGCTGTTTGTATTTTGATAGACATTGGATGCACAGCGGTTCACTACTGCATATTGCGGGGTCTCAGGGTCTCACAGGAGTACCGACCACCGCGGGTTCGAGCTTAGCGAGCCACAGGGCCGCGTCAGCCGTCAGCCTCTAGCGCCGCTGCGCGCGAGCTCAGGCCACAAGGGGCTACCGAGCGACGCACGCAAGAACACAGTATTGCCCTAAGCTGACGCAAACCGTTTATCGTCTCCAACGGCACCCGACATTGCACAAACGCCCTGTCCCGGGACGGCGGGGAACCAAAGAGGTCCCGCACCAAGGGCGGACAATACAGTAAGGGGTGCCTGTAGCACGTCGCTGCGAGAGCACAGGCTCAAGCTGGGACACGCCGCTAGGAAAAGTCCCGGCGGCTCTTACTCGATGGGACGTCGCCAGGTACGTACATGCTTTCTCTCGTCCGCCGACACCTTTGTGACTAGGCCTGAGCTCACGCACGGTGCCTTTGCCCATGCGGGGAGCGCGTACCTCTTGTTGGTCCTATCCCGACTCTGAGCCGAAGAACGGGTCCCTAGTGCTCGAGCGAGGTCGTACCACGCCGAGCCGCACACATCGGAGGCCCAAGCCGAAGCAGATTGCTCGAGCTCTCGCGAGTTGGCCCATTGGTTATCGTGAGAGCAAGCAGCATAGCCGCCGGGACTTTTCATAGCGGCGTGTCCCAGCTTGAGCCTGTGCTCTCGCAGCAACGTGCTACAGGCGCCCCTGACTGTATTGTCCGCCCTTGGTGCGGGACCTCTTTGTTTCCCCGCCGTCCCGGGACCGGGCGTTTGTACAGTGTCGGGTGCAGCCGGATACAATAAACGGTTTCCGTCAACTTAAAGCAATACTGTGTTCTTGCGTGCGTCGCTCGGTAGCCCCTTGTGGCCTGATCTCGCGCACAGCGGGGCTAGAGGCTGACGGCTGACGCGGCCCTGTGGCTCGCTAAGCTCGAACCCGCGGTGTTTGGTACTCCTGTGAGACCCTAAGACCCCACAATATTGTGAGCAACAACTGAGGTACAATCTCATTAACCTGATCACATGCCCACGTATGTCGTAATGATCGAGTTTAGCGAAAAGAGTAGCATCGGTAAGAATGTTGAAGTCTTATTAAAATCTACAAGAATGCCAAGAGTAAGGAGCTGTGATTTAAATTTATTTATTGTGTGTTCTTTGTCATCGAGCAAAGCGTGTTAAGTTGACTTGTTTTTAGTGCAGCCATACTGGCAATCAGTAATTACAGAGCCGTAATCAGCAATCAGTATATAAAGTGCGATCTCTTCGTCTAGTGACTTCGGCTTAGGCGAAGGCATGCTGTGGTATGTACACTCCAGGTATGCAAGAGGTTGGGTGATATAGCTGGAAATCTGGTGCACAGGTACAAAGAAACATTAAATCACCTTCTTTCCCATAGTGAGGATCATCCGCTAAAGCTTTAAACAAGCGACGTGACGCACGAATTGAGCTCCAGAACGTTCTTACGTTCTTGAACAGTGGTAATTTCAGGAGTTTCAACTGCGCCCCACTAAAGTGCATGGAGCATTCCTCTGGCATACAGGCCTCAATAAGAGTGTGGAAGCTTTTGTGTTTGTGTACGCGTATTTGTGCTAGTGTATGTGTTTGTGCGTGTGTGCGTGCTCTGCTTTTTTTATATATTTCCCTTCCTTTCTTCTCTCACCACCTTACATGATGTATCATGCCAGGCAAGTCACTAGGCTAACATCTGCCATTAAGCTTTTTTTCCTCTCAGTCCTGGCACAGATATCCTGTCGCTAACATCTTTATACGTTCTCCGAAAATTCCAAGTAGCTCTATTTATTTATCCAACTGTATATTTTTTCCTCCTATGGCTTCCAGAATTCGTCGTTGTAAATTTGTGTGTGTTCATGCTTTGTGATAGTATTCAGTGCTTATTGACAGATTTTGTTATTTTATTTTGCTATTTAATTTTTTTTGCCATGTCGCGACTAGTAGCTGGTGCCCCCTAATGGTTCGTACCTTGAGATGTCATTAGAAAATAAGAGAGAGGAAAGGGGAGCTGAAGATGCACAAATCTAGGGCACTTCGATGCGTACGGGAAGATGGAGAGGGAGGGGGAAGGAGGTGTAGGTGCAAATGCAGTTTTTCCCCCCTACCAAGAAGAGAGAACCTATGGCGAAGACGTCTGCTCGAAACGGATGAAAAAATTGTCGCAATCCAACTACTGTAGCTGGAAAACCAAACACTAGCAGTGCACCAACCTTATGCCAGTCAAAGTTTTCGATTGAACGCTCAAGGTCTATAAGCAGTAACTGGCAGTTACATTTAATATGCCGGCAATTAACGGAATGCATTCACCTGTGGTGCAAATGTAGCCGTGTCTTTCTGTCAGCAAATAAGTGAATGTACATCGATCAAGTGGCATCACGTTGGATGTGTCGTCACGCGAGAAGGAAAGTGTCACTGTGAGTGATCAGCGGAGAATCGACATGAGAATAATGAGCTCTCGATACGTACACTGCTTATTTGACGATATTAAGCTGCTCGTATACTTCATGTCTCTCTTCCACTGGACAGGGAGACAGTGTGCGCTATATCTGTAAACGTGAGCGTAGACTCGAATTAACATTGATGCGTGTAGCGAAGCGAATGCATAGCTCAGGTCTGTAGACCTGTTGTCGCACGCGTCCATGAGTTATAGATATGTGAGGTACGACTTATGACGTCCATGAGTCTAGATCATTACCTACATAACAATCCTCAACTGAAACGATCGGTGCATGCCGCCTCACGACTAAAGCGGCGTTAAGAAAGACAGAGCCAAGCTCGACTCTTGAAAGATGCCCAGTAATAACGAGTATGAAAGACTAGAATATCCAGAATAAAAATATTTAGAACCGTGCAAGCTGCATGAGGTCTTCGTGTTTAGATGGCAGTTAATTGTTTTTGTCATATGGGGGGGTCCAATACAAACCATATCTAGAGCGAGTGAAGAAGGCATGAACTATAGATCGTCAATATACGAGCAGTGCGCATGGTGGACTCGGCGCATTAGACTGCAAACATCTTCCAGCCCTTCGTAGAGCAACACCCACCACACGGACGACGTTCAAGTATTATTACCGCTTACGGCTCATATTTTCTTCACTTGCTTTGGTTTCGGTTTATTTTAGGCCACCCTTTACCTGCTGAATTCCTTGCCAGTTAACGGTGGGACACGCTACGCCGTCGGAACTGGTACCACGTTTTCATAACGGCGTGACAATCTTCTGTGACGATCTTGTAATTTTCTTCTTTACAGAAGCTCTGTGCTCTACCAACGTGACGCTTAATACACCTGACGCAATAAATTGTCCCTCTCGCTTTTAATTTCTACTTCCCTGCTGTCCAATGGTTTCATGGGCCGCATTCAAATAGCCTTTCGTCCGTAAGTGCTCTTTGCGATTCGCTGCCCACTTTCGCTATATGCCCGGCGTCCTGGTTGGCCAGCACCTGCTTTTATGAGCAACCCTATCATAAGAGCTTCTTTGGGAATACGCGCCGAGAATTTTAATTCACATTGCCCTGTTTCCACCTCTTAACGCAAAACACTTTCATTTCTCGGTCCATTACCCATTGTACTAACCTCAGCATCATTCGAAGCTTTCGTTAAGCTCGAAAGCCTTGTTTCACAGGTGAGCACGGAAGAATACGGCGACTATAGTATTGGTTTCAGTGATGTTGGCTTCGTTTGTCGTGATTTTGAATGTTGCATTGTTTCAGTGTATGCTGTCCCCATTTCAGGTACCTCATGGCAAAGCCATGTGCCGAGAAATATGCAGTTAATTGTTTTTCTTGCAACTCCTTCCAATATTGTGAGTCCGTTGCGAACAACAAAACAGAAAGCCAAGAAAGTGTACTCGTCTGGAGAAGAAAGAAAAGCTTCTTTATTAAAGAGTAGGGGGCTGCGGCGTATGTAGAGCAACGTAGCTACTCTGCAGTGAATGGGACGAAGGGAACAAAATACAGTAAAATAAGGTGGGCAGAAGAATTTATTAGAAGCAAAAAGGAAAAGCTGTATTTCTTGAGATTTTATTGGAACAGATTGTGACCCAGGCGATGAAGGAAAATTATTTTGTAAACCGATGGTTCATGTGAAAAAGAATGACATTCTTGATTACGAGGAGTGGGTGGGTCGCAGTTTAGAAATCATGACTATCAAGCCAATATATAGGGGTTGTTTCAGTGAACACTTTCAATAATTTTTTTATAGGTTCCCTCTGGCAGAATTCCCAGGGTGGCACCAGTTTCGAGTTATTAATTCGCGAACTTTGCGGAGAAATGCATTGGCGTTCCAGTTACTTTTGTGCGTCAGTCCATGAAACGACGTTCTGTTGAGACCGTAACTGGAACGCCAATGCATTTCTCCAGAAAGTTCGGGAATTAATATCTAGAAACCGGTGTCATGCTGAGAATTATGCCACAGGTAACCTTTAAAGATGTATGAAAGTGTTCGCTGAAGCTCCCGGTATATAAGAAGGAACTTGACAAGCGTTAAGGTTCTGCTTTGCTTGTAAGACTTACTTACGAATGTTTAAGCGCAGTGACAGCTGATAGACGAGGGCAAGTTAGTGTACGCACAACACTGGCGCTCGTTCCCGTCGGTGACCGGGCCTGGGCATACCTAAACAAACAACATCGGGGCTTTGCACTGTTCTTATGGGCACGACAACGGGGACGCACAATGGGCTTCAAATTCGAGCGGATCACAGACGCAGTGCCTTATCATGTCTTTGTTTTTGTCTTTCGCACATTTACCTGGCAGGTGTTCGCGGGAGTCCGGACGCCAAGCGGCTGTACGATGACCTCATATCCCGGTACAACAAGCTGGTCCGCCCCGTCGTCAACGACACGGACGCGCTCACAGTGCGAATCAAGCTCAAGCTCTCTCAGCTCATCGAAGTGGTGGGTTCCAAGAGTATACGTGCTTTTAAAGTTCCGTTTTGATGCCATCTGATAGCGCTTCTCCCTTTCTTTCAATGCTAAATGGAAAGTTGGCTATACTATTATAAACCCGGGTTGATCGTGTTCATGTGTTGAAGTCGATTCAGGTCTGAGGTATACAGAACACCGTCGGTGCAGTCCTTGAACTGCTTGGAGTTCGAAATTTCGATTGCACGTAATCTCCGCCACTGCGCTATAAAAATAACTGCAGTCGACATGTACTTGCAAACGAGGTTTTCAACGTAAACCGTTTTGTTTAAGCCTCTTTGGTTCAATGATTCATGGGGGAATCAATGTTTTTCAGGAAATATAAGAAGTAGACACCGACACCTAAAATTAATCTAAAATATCGGAGTGTTAGCGTTCTGGGTCGTTTTCTTTACACTTCGCAAACGTCTGCGCATGGCGTCACGCCGGAATTTGGTCTCCGTGCAGTGTCACTGGAGCTCACTACCTAAGGCATATTCCTTCTCCCTGGATCCACAAAAATAGTTTTCAAATTATTTGTCCACATGCATCAATCCACTGTAATGTTGAATCGGGCAATCCGAATGACCATGCGGTGCCTCAATAGACCTTACTTCTTTTTTACAATTATTAGAAATGCCTTTGATATGTGACTTAAAATCCTACTACAGCAACTACTAAGCGTTAGTGTCAGGGAGAAGATCCAACCCTTCACACAATGTGAGCTAGAAATGTGTTAAGTGCCGTTTAGAAAATAACGAGATGTGAGGAGAGAGCTGTGAAGTAATGAAAAGGAAATATTAGTAGTTTGGCGAGGGGGGAGGGGAGGGGGTGAAGGTGGAATCACGCGCCTCCAGTTGCGGGCGAAAGCACGTATTGAAGAAATTAGCTTATATAGTCGCCTGCGTTACCCCTGAAAATGTACTGGTGACTCACCACGTTCCCTGTCGAATTACGTAATGAAATAGTTAATGCTACCTAAATATCGTCAGAGAGAAAAATATATGCCTTCAAGAAAATAATTTCTTGCTTAAAGCAAGTTTTCCTCGCTTTACTCCACGGATTCTGGTCGGTTCCTCTCGTTATAAAGTGGACCAATCGCGGAGACAGTACGAAGTAATCTGTGGGATGTAATGTAAAGACGATGTAAACTGGCTTATACCACGCATGCCGATGACGTCTGCACAATGGCGTGTAGAATAACGCGGCTGCAAGTAGGTATCCAGATACTGCCATCAACGATTAATGCAAATGAAGACGGCCAATTAACCTGCACGCGTAAACTGCATAGGCCCCGATCGCATCTGTGTGCGAAATCTTAATGCGAGAGCAGTTATGCGATCAAAACTGAGTTTGCTTTCACCCTCCTTGCGTCGGTCTATTCCGTCACGCTGACGACGAAGTTGTCGTCACCAAAGTGTGTCGCCGCACTCCACCTCCGCTTCGCCATCGCCTAGCGCGAAGAAAATAAACTTTTCTCTCAACGCAACCACTAAACATTTCGCGTGCTGCAGACAACCCAATTCTCGGCCAACTGCCTAATATAAAATTCAATTTTCAGCCACACCTTGGTGCCAGTGAGGGCATCTCTGCTTAGCTTAACTAAACAATAAAGTAACGCACAGTATCTAGTCGGCTCGTAGGCCCGTTTTAAGAATGCAGACCTGTTAATATAAGAATGCGTCATGGTAAATGGTTTCACGTCAGAGGTGGAATCCGTAAGTCGTTCCAACACATAAGGTTCGACACAGGTACGTGCGCAACGCGCTCGTAGAGTGACCAGGTAAGCGCTTAAAACAAAACATGGCCACCTCAACGATTTGCCCTGATTTCATTGCACCGAAGAGCCCTTGGGAACCGGACGCCGCTCATCGTTACAGTATGGCGCAACAATAGTCCCTGCAATTTTGCGGGAGCTATTTTCTGGAAAGATATTCCGCTCTGCACAAACTCTGAGAGTGGTAGCGGCTGTGCATGCATTTCGAAAACAAACAGGCAATTCTGCAGCAAACGCCTGCGTGACGTTGTGTGCACCGCGCAGCAGTTGCCGAGATGATGACGGCGTATCGGCGTCACACATGCTGTCGTTATTTTAGCGAAGATCGTTGAGCAAAGCAAAGCCAAAATGCAACGTCTCTCGCTACACCGTGGGCCTCGCCGCCTTCGAATTTTACTCCAGCGAAATCCACAGAGCAGCAAGAAATGCCTTCATCGCGTATCAGCCGTTTCACTTTCCACAAGCAAACGACATGCCTTGTCCTGTTAACTTCCCTGAGCTCCGAGCTTCCTCGCACCCAAGAAGCCGGCGAAGACTGCCGCTAAATATCAACGTGCTCAAGGATGAAACAATCATGCTGTTCCGTCTGTGCACTTTAAGACTCATTGCACGTCCGAAGCGTCGATGGGAAGCTCCCCTCTGCTCAATGAGAAGACATACGTGTCTTCGCGTGAAAGCTTGTTTGCTTTCCGGATGCGATCACTGATTGCGTCACCAAGCCTGCCAGATGCCTGGGCTTGTCCACTCTCATCACCACCCGACGTGTTCGAAATGTGAATGCACTATTCCACAACAAAACCCAAGAAAAACGAGGTCTCATTTGTAATATCCTGTAAAGGAACGGCTCATACTAACCATGGTGCATCCTTGTTGTTGTTGTTGTTGTTGTTGTTGTTGTTGTTGTTGTTGTTGTTGTTGTTGTTGTTGTTGTTGTTGTTGTTGTTGTTGTTGTTGTTGTTGTAACCTTAACAGCAATGACACCTACCCGTTTAGGGTGACTGGCTATAGTAGTCGGACGGATCTCAGAAATGTATTAGGGACATGAATGCACAAATATGTGATTATGGTAACTAAATAAAGGACAAATAGAATAGAGAGATCTTTTCTTGCACAAGCTGGGGATAGTATCCAAATAACTTTCTGCCGAAGAGGCACTTTGCCGTATGCTCAAGAACAATATACCTATATTAAGAATTACAGCTTCAACGCTGCAGTACAGATGCGTTCTAAACTCGGGATCTAAATCGGATATAAATCTAAGGACCCGTAACACAATCCATCGTTCTTGCTAACTCCTCTTCTCACCCTACCCGATGTAGCCATCCCCTAAAAATTAACTCAGTAGAGATTTTCTCCTTAGACTGTTGTAAAGTAGCTTGGCTTCAGTACACAATTACAGTTACAGCGGCCTTTTCGGGTGATTGCGGTAACCATCTCCGGAAGAATTCGCAAACAAATTATTCATATATTTTTCTCACTTTAGCCTCTTTGAGTTGTAAAATTCATTCTTCATTCTCAGTAAACTACAGAATTTGATCTTTGTAGGTGTATCGCTTGGGTTCCTGTTAATTATGTATTTTCCTGAATTTATTGTTTTCCACTAATGTCTTGATGTGGGTTGGAATATTTTACCTATGTTCTCCGGCATTCCCTTGCTGCGAAACAACGTGGTATTGATAAATCATACTACATTTAATAATCATGTTATATGAAATGGAGAACGAAGTAAGGAAAGTACTTCCTTAAACAACAATCACTTCGTTTTACTTGTTGAGCAAACTACGCACGCCTAATAGGTACATGGGCTTCGATCGATCCTCTTTCTTCTTAAAAATTTATTCAAGCTAAATATATTGCCGCTCCTGAAAACACGCATAGTGCCTATTCTTCTTCCATACTGCATACTTATTGGCACCGAATTATTTTCTGTTTGCTTAGACCTTGTAATGAGGCTGAGCTAGAAGATGGCTATAAAATATGCTACCGCGCGAAGAGCTTTGTCTGGGATTAAATATTCACCAATGATTTCGAACGTGTTTGCACTCTGATTTTTAATTCTGGAGCGTGCCTTCGATAATGGGCATGCGTCGGTCACGCGAGCACTTTATTCCGAGAAAATGAGCTTCCGTCTAATGAAGTTTTGTCTTTTTTTCTTTTTCTTTTTTATTGTGAAGGTTACGCTTGGCTGGCGGTTTTCGTGTGTGTGTTTTAGCAAGGCTAGGAAAACATAGAAGAAAAAAGAAGCGTGCCGTCGTATTCTCGCGTGTGTAAAAACATTTCGTTGTTCCTGAGGCACTCCACATCATCGCGAACTTGGTGCGTCCGACACGAGGCTTGCGCTTCGTGCTAGCGTTTCGTGCAGTGTACGGCGTGGACCGAAGGTCCACGCCGTACACTGCACGAAACTCTCAATCTGCGTCATTAAAATTGCGCAGCATCTTACAATTCTTAGCGGCCGCGAAGTTCTTTGCTTGAGAGGACAGAGCGCCTACTTTTATTGTGCCTCAGTGCGACTCTCGTCGCACTGAGGCGTTTCTCTATGCAATAATGTAATCCATCAATTTTACATTTTGCTTATCTTTCTTTACATATACGATGCTGGTACCTCCTAGATTTATCAAAAGGTAAACGAAATTAATGCGAGAGACAGGTGGAGTTATTAGTATACAGTCGGAACTTTCATACACAAATGGCTGCCACACTTGCCTTCCCACGGGTGTATGCTAGTCACAGTAATTTGTGCAATGTGCTCATTGTAATACCACTCTGTGTCACCCTTCGTGACGTACTTATGACTCGCCATGAGCTATTTACACTTACAGGGAGCACACTTTTCTAATTCCCATCTCTTTCCCTTGTACCATCGGTAAGTTAACGGAACAAGCACGGTCCGACCGCCTTTGATCGCATGGTGAACGCTGTTTAGCCAGCGCGCTCATCATTTCTTAGCTCTTTAGGTTATAAGGCCAAGCTTCCTTAGCCTACCCTCCCATATCTGGCTTGGCTCGCTGGTTCTCTGCTGAGTCGTCAGGCATCTAGGTGGTATATTTTTTGACATATGCACCAAGTTGTTGTACGATTGACCGGTAGCGCACATAAGTGCAAACACCGGTACCGGAGGTAGTGCAGAGTTGAGTCGGGGTGGCAAGTCATAGGCCCAAGCGCAGATGCGAGCTCCAACGCGCTCGCACCGTCGGCCTGTCTTCGCATTGCCGTCATCGTCATTTCGTCGATTACATTCCGTTGTTATCATTGCTTCGTTTCACTCCACCTTCACTGTTCGGCCACCTTCATTGTTCCCCCAGCTTCACTGTGCCATCACTTCGGTGCCATTTGAACAGTGATCACGCCTGCGCCGCGCGTCATCATCATCATCATAAAGTGGTCGTCATTCCGAAACCGACATACAGACGTCATTGCGTTGTGATAACCATGTCATCGTCATCGTGCCATGGTTCATCGTAGCTTCGTCGTCATACAGTCGTCGTCGTCGTGCACTCCTGGTGTTGCCGTCGGGGTCGTTTCGTCGTCATCATACTCAGTTTCGTTATCCCACTGTGGCCACGCCATCTTCTTTACGCCACCGTTTCGTTATAGAGTCCTCCTCATTACAGCGTGCTCATGCAGTTGTCGTCTTTCCATGGTTGTCACGGTGTCGTCGTCGCCATCCGTTCTTGGTCCTTCCTTCGGCTTCATCTAATCATCGTCGTTACTTTGTCGTCATTGCATCGTCGTCATACAATCATCGTCATGTCGTCATGGTCGTTCTGTCGTCTACATTCTGTTATAGTGTCGTTATGCCATTGTGCCGCCAACGTCTTCATTTCATCGCCGCCATGCCATTGTCGTTATAGCCTTGTTGTCTTGCACTCGTGTTCGTTCCATCATCGCCATCCCGCCGTTGTCATTTCAGTGTCGACATAAGATCGTCGCCACTGGGTATAGTCGTCACACAATCCTCGTCATGCATTCGTGTTCATACCGCTGATGCCCGTCATGTTCATTACGTAGTCGTCATGCCGCCTTAGTCGTGCCTCCTTTCTCTTGCCGTTGTCGTCGTTGAGTCTTCATAAAGTCGTAGTCGTGCCATCATGGTCGTCCAATCGTCCATGCCTTCGTCGTCATTACAGCATCGTCGCCATACCATCGTTGTCATCCAAGCATTGATCCGATTGTCGTCTTGTCAGCGTCGGCGCATCGTGCTCGTCATACTGTCGGCGTCATTCTCGTGCCGTCTTCGTCCTGAATAAGACGGTCTTGACGCCGTCGATGTCATTCCATGAAGTCGTCATGATGTCATCATGTCCATGCTGCCGTCGTCGTCGTGGTGTCATGGTCCTTCCGCCATCGTCCACTCCATCGTCTATCACAGTAGTCCAAAGTTCGACGAGTGCTCGTCAGGCGAGGGTGATACATTGTCAAATGAACTGCACTCCCCTAAGGTTCAAAAGGAAATAAAACATGCAAGGACGTTTCGACACCGCTACGTGTCCGTTGTTCACAATGAAGAAAATCGTTGGGAATTGTGAACAAGGGACCCGTAGCGGTCTGGAAACGTCATTTGATGTTTTATTTCCTTTTGAACCTAAGGCGACTGCCAGTTCATTTAACAATGTATCACACTATGCATCTGCCTGATTAAGTGCTTGAGTTTTTGCGCAGGAAGGAAGCGTTGCAGTGTATAAACAATAGAAGTTGCATCGCATTAAAATTGTGAGCTTTGTCGTGGGAAATCGCTCGACGATATTGCAAACTGTACAAGAAGAATGATACGCATGGCCGTTAGATGCCTCGAATTTCACTAAACGCTTCACTAAAGCTTTGCTTCACGTACACTCTGACTTGTGCAGCAGATATGCATAATTTCCCCCTTATTTGCCCCCGTTTTCTTTTTGTTTTGTTTTCACTTCCCGAAGCACAGCGTTGGAAATCAGGTGAAACGTGCTTAACATCCGTGCCTTTTGTTTCTCTCTCTCTCTCTCTCTCTCTCTCTTCCTCTCTATGCGAATCACTGCGTCAGAGCTAAAGAAAAATTTATGAATAAAATTCAAGGAAATTAACCAGGACTGAGCCCGTTTGGCTGCACAGCACTAGGGGAGGAGGAAATGGAAGAAAATCGTAAGAAAATCAAGAAAATCATTTAGTTGACATGCGCTTGAGTCACCCATGCAGCTAAAATTCTCAGCTCTGTGTCGCAGACGACCGGAAGTCTGTGTCGCAGACTTCCGGTCACAGCAGCTTTGATATACGAGACCATGGTTCTGAGATGCTGTCTAACTATAAAGGTCCACCGCTTAGTTGGTTTAGAGCGGTAGTGAGGGCAAGCGCTTTCATTTGGGAAGGATATCACAGATGGCGTTTAGCACTTTCTCGGTCACCGAAGTCGTTGCATTGCGTTAGATGCTATCGGTTCTTTCATATCACTACCCAGTATGCGCTGGTAAGCGACACTGTACTGTGAGAAATAGTTCTTTACAAAACTAGACTAAGGGATATGTGAATAGTGACATGTGAACGGGAAGTTGTTCATTTTCGTTATAAATTGGTTTCTGTGAAAGGGTTCAAGTCCGAAGCGCTTCGACTACTCCATTTACATTTCATATCTGTTGTGTGTTCAGCCACGAACAAAGCAACAAACTTATAATTATCTAGCATGCGTTAGTGAGGGCGCTGATCGACGCATGGTCGGGGGAGTGTGCTTGAGGAAAGCGAAACCCTGCATGCATGACGTTGTCCATGAAGTTGTATTTCTTTCCTGCATTTACCTAACACGAAACTTCCGCACCGCATCACTTATGTAACACCTGCAAGTATGCGGATGTTTAAGGAAAATGGACGGATTATAACTAATCACGGCGCTAGGAAATGCGTACATTTTTCATTAGTGTTTCCCGCTCTTAATCCCGTCGTAATATTATCGATGCTTCGCACTGCAGAATCTGAGGACCGCGATTATACTTCTCTGCCAGCAGAGAGCTGCGTGAGCTCAATTTCGCAATCGACAGCGTTACAAATACTACTCACGTATTTTGTCTCTATCTTTATGTTGTTCTTGATCGCGAAATCTAAGTTGTTCGTTTAAATTGTAATTTCTTTTTCATTTTATGCACTCTTCCCGCAAATTTATATTTCTCCTATGAGTGAAATGGAATAGACACAGGCGTATTGCTTGAAATCTCACCATTTTTTACCCTTCTCAACATGCAGCATATGACGGCAACTTAGGAAAAGATAAACGGCACATTGTACAGCCGTTGATCTTGTTCTTAATTGCTGCTTTGTATATTGGCAACGGTACTGCCTACCACTCCAGTTTCCTCTATCTGCTCGGAATCTGACCACAACGATAAATATGTGACTTCTGACATTTCTCACGCATATTTGTGTATTTTCAAAAACTAGCAGCGCTGAAGCGGGATAAAACATAAAGCTACAACTGGTTCAGGGGTCTTGTGCCGTTTTTAACACTGTTTGCTTCCAAGTACGTACGAACAAGCTCATCTAGTCACTTCGTTGGAGCTAAAATTCTTGTGAACGTTTTCACGAATTTCTGATTGAGTACATTTACACCTGCAAGGCCCAAAACCTTATAGCAAACGCAATATTTAGAATACCAGGTAACGTGCGCTTTAAAAAGCCTCGAAGAACTCATTGATTTCAACCGTGTACTCAATAAAGCACTTAAGTGCCTGTTAATAAGCCATTATTTTTTTGTATTTGGCTTTCTCTATAGTGTATATTTGGCTATAGCTGATATATCGGTATTGTACGTAATTGCATGTGATTCAATGCTGTTTTACATTTTCATAATAGAGTATTGGCGAGTGGAATTGAAAGTACGCGTGGTAATCACTGTCACTGTATTATTTCTCTTTGCGGCTCGTAAACCGCAAATAAATTGCGTTTATTTTTCTGCTTCGCTTCAACCACTCATGCGCCCACCGCCAATTTTTATTCCGCCATTATATCTATTCTTAGCACGTTATTTCGAAGTTGGCCGTATGCCTGTTCGTCCGTACCATTTCCGCCTGCTGATTCTCACATGTTCAAAATGTTTCCAGATTATCTTCAAATTTTCACAGATGCATCTGTACACAACGACGGTCAAGGCGCCTCTGCACCTTTTTTTCTGCCCTTCAACTCAAGTACGACGTATTTTTCAAATACCTCATCCAACTTCCTCAACAACTGCGGAACTAGCAGTGATTAATGTTGCACTGAAATACGTGCAAGAGGAGTTAACTACATCGAAGGTTGTCATCCTTACGGACTCCCGTGCTGCCCTCAGCAGGTTACAACGCAGTGAGCTTGATTGTCCACTTATGCGCAGCATTACTGACTCTGCGAGCAAAATTACATCACGTGGGGTATCTCTCGTTGCTCAATGGATACCTTCCCACGTAGGAATCGCCGGAAATAAAGAGGCTGATCGGCTCGCTTCAAGTTGCGCTCATAACAACTGTGACTGCCCAGAAATTTTGTGAAACCTTGAAGACGCTCGCCTGCTGATTCTTCGCCACCTACTCAAGTAGCATCCAGATCAGCGCGTCGCAAATGGAACGTTCCCGCCCCGTGTTCGTGGTCGAGGCTTACCTTGTCGCGCTAGAGCACAACTGCTCAAGCTGAGGGTTCGTTGCGTGAACGTGCACGAACGTTTATACAGACAAGGGCGTGTGGCGAGTCCATTGTGTGCGTCTTGTGGCTGCTACGAGACACTTCGGCACCTTATATTTGAGTGTCCCGCTTTCAGTGCGCAGCGCATGTCGCTAGTGAGAAACTATCATCTCCTTGGCCTGCGGTGTGCGACACTCGAGGAATGTTTATACCCCAGTGGTTGTGCATCTAAACGTGATCAGGCTCATCGCGCCCTACTAACCTTTCTAGAGTTAATTAACTTAGGTTTACGTTTGTAGCGTGAACATTCAACATTCTGTAGTAGCGTGACCTTCAGTGACCTGCCCTACTGTGTGTGATCAGTACTGTGCCCTAACGCTTCTTCCTTCGAAGATGGGAGGTGGCGGGTTCAATCCCCTCTAGTGTATATTGTCAACCGACTGCCGGTGAAACGGTGATTGCGTGCAGCTGTACTTGGCGTCTCACCGTGGAGAGCACAATTAGCCGCATAGCGAACTAGCCATGGATGTGGTTGATAATTGTGAAGGCTGTTCGACGCAGCGTCACTTTAGTTCCGGCTGCAGAGTCGAAACTCGGCAGAACAACTTGCGTAGTGTACTGTGTTCTACTTTAGTCTTTATATTTGTCCTGTTGCTCTTCCTTTCCTCTTTCCTCCACTCCTTTCTATCTTCCATTTCTGTGTTGCTGTCACCTCCCTTCAGAAGAGTAGGCAGGCGTTGTACCCCTTCCGGTGGCAGTTGCCTGCCTGATCCTCGCTTTCCCTTTTCTTTTAACTGTGTATATGGGTATATGTGTTCAAAACAAATAATAATAATTCCGCCTGCTGAACCGCGTACGCGGGACAAGAGTTTCCAAAGACAAGAACCCCGAGCTTCCCCTTTTGGTTTACGTATTCAGACTTTGGTTAAGCGAAAAGTGGTTAGTTAAACGTAAACTGGAAATGAGGAACTGCAGGAATCGAAACTCCAAAACTAAAGATCTGCCTGTCACTACAAAAACCCAACACCATTACCACCCCAGGTACCACATCCTTCAAGATGTGGGCGCGTTTTATTGTGGTTTTTATGTTTGTCTTAGGCAGTTCCACTTACTAGAGCTCGTCTATTCTCTTTCTTTTTTTCAAGTTGTTAAGCACACATAATTGCTAACTTTCTGTACCTTTGCCAGCAAACGCATTCCTTTTTCTTTTTCTTCAGCAGTCATAATAACAAAAGTTACAAACTCGTTTAACACTGCGCCATGGCGTTCGAAGTATCGGGGAAGAAATAAATAAATGAATAATGAGTAAATATTGGCTGAGTACGTTAAACTACTAAAACCATTGCGATGCACGTATAATATTTTCTTTAGCTGTTCCGGTCTTCAGAACAGTTTGCCCTCGCATTTGGATCGGCTGATGCATCACGACTGCTTCCGAAGAAGAGAAAAAAAAAACGAAAACCCCAATGTGCTCTATGTTTGTTTTACTTTTGTCCCTAGTGAGAAGTTCTTACCACTTTTCAAAACTAAAACATAAAAATAAGGAAAGGAACGTCGCGACGGTGCCTAACCAAGTTTGCGATGCCGCAAGTACGCACTTCCTAACTGCGACAGCCGCGCGGGTGCCATTAGATCATTTGCACCACTCTCCCTGTCGTTTTGATAAAGACACGTTCTCTTATTCAACTTTTTTTTTTAAAGTAGTAGCGCCCAGTGTTAGGCACGCGGTGAGAGCGCGCAGAAACCGGGGGAAAACGCATTTGCTTGGCTCAGGATCTTGAGGCTCCTTAACTCTGCCGGCGTTCTCTCCGGGGAAGCCGGCGGCTCTCTCGCTTGTTTTACGAGCCACGAATTTCACTGAAACTCGTGTTAGTCTTACGCAACGGCCGTAGGCGGCAATTTCAAATCGCTCACGGGTATCACGAGGCAAACACTGCGTTCTATATCTCCGGTGTAAGTGCCAATTTACGGGCGTGCTCTTGTTCAAAGGCGTGTTGATTTTTCGATAACCCTGCGGTGTGCGAGACAACGATGTTTAACGCCGTCGATTTTCGCCGGCGAACTCTTGTCGCGCTTGTACTTTGGCACGGCGGGTGCGCGAGCATATTTCCAGAAGTATGCGAAATTGTTTTGCCGTTGAGGAGCGCAGAATAGATTGCGAACAACTCAAGGATAGACGATTGTCGGGGTCGAAGATAGAAGGCCTCCATTAAGCGTGCGGTCTCCGCCAGCGATGCATCAAGAACGCTGTCTTCCCTGGATGTTTTCAGCTCCGCCAGTGTAAATCGACAGAGCTCTGGTGCGACTGTATTTTCTTTCTAGGGATGAACAGAAATTCAGTTCGAACGTGATAAGAGTGAAAGGCGAGAGGGGGGGGGGGGAGAAGACGAGGGCTCGTACTTTTCAGCAGGAGCGCATAGTACTTTCTCCTATAAACACAGAGTTGGTGCTAGATTATCCTATCTGAACGAAGCCGTGAGTAGTAAAACAGAATAGCACGTGCGCTGTGCGGTCAGATTATTCGTTATTAGAGAGGCTCACTCCATTTGGTGCCTCTCATGGGAAAAGCGAAAAAAGAAATAAGACTGGGAGACTGGGCGAGGCAGGTAGGAGCTTGGCAATGCCAGAAAAAAGAAATGAAAATGAGCCTTTGGAAGTCAAGGTACCTCTATAGTCGCGGAAAAACAAGAAACGCGATTATTGCGTTTTCATTCCTCCTCATCTGGCAATGCAGAGATTGGGAATAGAAAACGAAATGCTGCCATACTTTTGGAAGCTTGGCGAATGCATCACCGCAATATTGAGCACGTGTTCGTTTGCAGTTTTAGCAATCACGTGAGATTCTTTTCTTTTTATCGCTTCATAAAAGCCACCGGCTGTCCTTGGCTCAACAAAGAAAGAAACGTGAAAGTTAAGAAAGGCAAGAAGCAAATAGACAAGAAATAAAGGAATGAAAGCAAGAAAGAGGACATAAGAGCAATTCGTACGCACAGTGAAATTCATTTAGATGTGTCGCGGGTGAGCGATAACGTTATCGCTGAGTCGTACGTTCATTAGCTCGTTATTTCGCGTAAAGCACTGTACACAAGGTTGAAAATACAGAAAATATCTCCGGCAAAGGCTGTTTATCGCTAAAATTATCTGTAGGACGACGTGGTGGCGACCGTATATGCTGGCGCGTGGCTGCGTCGTTCAGCCAGGCCGACAACAATGTCACCTTTTCCTGCTGTCGTCTTCAGCTCGCGTTGTCATCCTTGTCGGTGTCGGAGGCGCTTCAGTTGCGGGCGCGGCGTCGCTATGTCACCTTTCACGTGAACCAGCTGCGGCACCACACTGCACGTGGTGCACAAGAAACGTCATATAAAATTAAACACCCTGTAAATGAAAAAAAAAAGGAAAAGAAATTCCGCGACAATTTGATAACAGCAAATCACGAATTAATTGCGCGCGATTGTGTAATACAAGAAATACAGCAACGCTTGCAGTAATTAATTAAAGATTGTCTTGCGTGACTGGAGGCCTAACTGCATTCAGAACATGCATTATCTATATTTAGAGCGCGAAAGAATCCGCGTATGAAGCGCTACTATTGGGCTAGTGGTGCGCTGGTGCTGTGAGCCTTTTTGTTGGTGGTGTGGCACCACCAATTATCGAGAATTACCGCGCATTACGGGATATTGTCCGATTAGTCGCTGCGATTCACTTTGACTGTCAATATGTGTAAACATTAGCCGTAATATACTACTAACGTATTAATCACACTTAAACAAAGAAAGGTTAATTATTGAACGAAAATTATGGTTGCAGCTGTTAGAGAGGCCGAAGACACCAAATTTTTTTCTTCTAATAGCTTTTTTTTCCCGAAAGGTAATACGTTTAACAAGAGCATTTCATGCAATCTGTATAAGCAATTTATTTCGTTATACCGAGACTCCGCTGGTTCTCTCTCTCTCTCTCTCTCACACACACACACACACACACACACACACACACACACACACACACACACACACACACACACACGCACACACACACACACACACGCACACGCACACACACACACACACACGCACACACGCGCACACACGCACACACGCGCACACACGCACACATACGCACACACGCGCACACACGCGCACAAACGCGCACACACGCGCACACACGCGCACGCGCGCACGCGCGCACGCGCGCACGCGCGCACACACGCACACACGCACACACGCACACACACACACGCGCGCGCGCGCGCGCACACGCACACGCACGCATGCACCTCAGAATTTCTGTGTAAAAAGCCACCTATATTCGCTATACCATAAGGAGACAATCGAAGACTGGCAGACTTTGTAAAGTATGATGCAAATGTAATGATATGGTGAGAGGTCGTCGTGCCTTAAGTCTTCCCTCACCGAATCGTGCATGCACAAAATGAGCGCCAACTTTATTGTATAGGTCCGGCGCCTATTAGAAGCAGGGTATCCTAGCGTAACAGTGGCCACTGTGGCTAAACACCTAAATACAGGTAAGTCGATTTCGAGGTGGACGGACGTGATTACAGAAAGCAGTAACAGCAAGACAAGAGTAATGGCTATTCCTTATATTCATTCAGTATCGCACAGGCTTTAAAAAGTTCCAAGTAGATGTGGTGTTCATGTCGTTTTCAGTGCTCCCAATAAGCTAAGTAAGATATGCGATGCCGTGCAGAGAAAAAAAGAGCAGGTAAGAGGCAAAGAAAGGAACAGATACTTGTCCAGTGAAGAACATCACGAACAACAATTTTTCTGGCTGTCGTGTGCGTGTGGTTCCCTTTAGCTGTGGCCATTTCTACGTAGCGCAAAGGGGGCGGTGTATTAATCAGGTACTAATGGGGCATAAACATTCGTTAACCGGTGGATCACTTTCTAATCTTTCCTTACATTGCCAAGACTGCCAAGATCGTAACTGCACGCCTGAGTTACATGAATGCACGAAATTGTACAGGCATAGAAATGAAGATACGCGTCTTATGGTCGAGGCATGGCATATCAATAAAGGTGGAAATGCGTGCGTGAATCACCCTTCGATTACCTTACATAAGGAAGAGATCAAATGCCTTAACATTTACCTCTCACATAGACCGGCACGTGTACCCGATTGACACGTGGTGCTACCATTGCAGAGCATGCGCAGATGAGCTTTGTGTCTTCTTTCTTTTTTAGCCTCAGCGCTTCCTTGAGTTGATATATAGTCCGCGTTCGTGTTGTCCACTTCTCTCGTGTCCGTGTCTGCACGCCTTACCACTTTCTTGCATTATATGTCTGTGTGTGTGTGTTTTTAGTACCTGTGTGTGTACATATGTGTGCGGGTATGTGTGTGTGTGTGTGTGCGTGCATGCATGTGATCGTCTGTTTGTTCGTCTCTCTCTGTGCATGTTTGTGTATGTGTGGGGGGTGGTGCGTGTGTGCGAATGTTAGGGAGTCATTAACGCGAAAATATTGCTACGGAACAGCCGCCACAGTGTGGCTGCACTGAGGAGGAAGAAGACGACGGGTGCCTGCTTGATATAGCGCCGCCATTTTGGCCTCCGTTAGCTTCCCTGTAAATAAATTGTAAATAGCATTGGGCATCGGCTACACGTAACATTAAGTTGGTGGAGGTGGATGTTCTCCATACCCGTCATGGAGCTTCGCAGCGGTCGCAACGGCGACAGTGCAACTTCGGCTCCTGCTGGCGGCAATTCATCTGCGCAAGCGTCTCCGCCTGCAGCCCCGACCTACCTCGCCGTTTCCCCCTCCCTCGGTATCCTGGTGTTTTCAACAGAGTCGGCAGTCCTGATGTTGACGACTGGCTCCGCTTATACGAACCTGTCAGCACCAGTCACAGGTGCAATTCGACTATTATGCTTGTCAACGTTCTTTTATATCACGACGGAGCTCCACTGGCATGGTTCCAGACTCCCGAAGAGGAAATCTCGAGCTGAGATCTCTTCAAAGAGAATATCCGCGACCTTTTTGGCAATGCGTTCGGTCGCCAAGTCAATGCCACGAATGTTCTTGCCACACGTGTACAGACGTCGACCGAGTCCTACGTGTCGTTCATTCTCGACGTCTTGGCCTTTTGTGCCAAGGCTGACCCGAACATGTCTGAGGACGATAAGGTTAATCACATCCTCAAAGGCATTGCTGACGACGCCTTAAATTTACTGGTGTTTACGAACGTCACCAGCATCGACACGATCCTCAAGGAGTGCTGCCATCTCGAGCATGCTAAAAGCCGCCGGGTATCCCAGCACATCACGCGACTTCCCAACACAGCTGCTACGTCATCCTGTGACGACCTTTTCCACCAGCCGTCGCAATGTGACAACTTGACCCGCATCATTCGTCGTGAGGTCGAAGCAGCACAACCGGCCGCTTGTGCCCTTGCCGCTTGTGAGCGTTGTCAGCGCCGGAAGAAGCCCTCCACAGCTCCAGCTGGATATCTCCAGCCGATTGACATCCCACCCGAACCCTTTTTACGTGTTGGTCTAGACCTTCTTGGACCATCTCCTCTCGCGGGCTCTGGAAATAAATGGGTCGCTGTCGCTACCGATTATGCTAGGCGGTACGCAATCACCGGAGCCCTTCCGACAAGTTGTGCTACTGACGTTGCTGACTTTCTTCTCTATGACATCATTTTAGTGCACGGTGCTCCGCGCCAAATACTCACTGACGGTGGTCGCAGCTGTCTCTCGGCAGTCGTCGAGGACATCCTCCGCTCCTGTTCGACAACACACAAGTTCAGCACGTCCTACCATCTACAGACGAAAGGCCTCATGGAGCGCCACAACCAGACCATCACCGACATGCTTTCGAAGTATGTTGCGATCGACCACCACGACTGGGATCTTCACTTACCATATGTGACGTTCGCGTATAATTCATCGCGTCGCGACACCGCCGGCTATTCACCATTCTATCTCCTATATGGCCGAGAACCCGCGTTGCCCTTGGACACATTGCTACCTTCGGCCACAAGTTCAGCCACTGAACACGCCCGCGACGCGATCGCACACGCCGACCACGTGCGCCAGCTCGCCCGCACCCGTCTCGAGGCCTCACAGGAGCATCAGAGACGCTCTATGATTGCCACCATCGCGACGTGCACTTTTCTCCGCATTCTCTGGTGCTTCTCTGGTCACCCACTCTACGTGTGGGCCTTTCCGAAAAGCTGCTGTCGCGCTGCAATAGCCCATACTGTGTGGTGCGACAAGTGACCGATGTCACGTATGAAATCCTCCCCGCCGACCTCTCAGCGTCATCGTCAGCTACAAGTGACATCGTTCACGTGGCTAGATCGACTAAAGCCATACCACACACATTTCACCGTGGATGTGTAGATTAAGCACCGGGACGGTGCTTCTACCGCCGGGGGTGATGATACGGAACAGCCGCCACAGTGTGGCTGCACTGAGGAGGAAGAAGACGACGGGTGCCTGCTTGATATAGCGTCGCCATTTTCGCCTCCGTTAGCTTCTCTGTAAAGAGAGAGAGAGAATTAAACCTTTATTTGAAGCAGTGACTTGTCAGTCGAGGTGGGAGGGTCCCTTATTCCAGGAACCCTCTGGCTTGGATCGCCCTCCGGGCCCGGGCGACGAGATCGCGCTGGTCGACCAGGTCAGGCTTGGAGATCGCAGCCTCCCACATTTCAGCGAGGAGGTTTTGGTCTGCGTCTGCTGGGGCTGGTAGTTGTGCCGCTGTGATGGCTTCTCGGGTTTTCTTGCATTGCAGTAGGAGGTGCGCCAGGCTGTCTGGCACGTTGCAGGGTGGACAGGTGTAGCTGTATATAGCGTCAGGTGGAAATGATGCAGTAAGCTTCCATGGGTAAAGGTATTGCTCTGGAGTCGCCTGTAGTCAGTGCCTTCGTTTCTCGTTAGTTTTGGATGTGGTGGAGGGTATACCCTGCGTCCAAGGCGATAGTGCTGCAGTAGTGCTTGATAAGTTAGCGGTATTGTTTCTGTTTCCTCCGCTGATTTGGGCGGGTGGGACATGCCTAGAATCTCGTGCGGGGAGGCCCGGTTGACGCTTGCGCGGGCCGCGGTGCGGGCCGCGGCGTTTTCCACTTCATTCCCCTCGAGTCCCTCGTGTCCCGGAACCCACATGATGCAGGTGTAGGGGGGAGGAGTGTCGCCACGTTTCAGTATGTTGATCGCTTTTATAGAGATCCTGCCCTTCATGTAGTTACGTGCTGCTGCTTGAGAGTCGGTGAAGACCACTATGGCATGCTCACTTGTATGGGTGGCGAGTGCTATAGCGGCCTCCTCAGCTGTGTCGGCGCGTTTGGCGAGAATGGTCGCCAACGCCAGTGTCGTACCCTTGTGGTCTGTGACGCTGATGGCGAAGGCATTTCGGCCCGGATACTTGGCTGCGTCCACGTAGCGCGCCTGCGTGTCGTTACGGTGCTTGCGTCTGATGGTGTTTACCCTGGCGAGCCGTCTGCCTCGATGGTGTTCTGGATGCATGTTTCGGGGTATCTGAAGAACTTGTAGACATTCTCGGAGCTTCGACGTGATCTTTTCCTTACATTCGTCATCGTGTTCTGGGTTGGTTACGTATCCTGTGCGTCGGAGGACTGCTCGGTCTGTGTTTGTTAGCTTGAGTCTCTCGATCTGGTTGATGAGGTGCGCTTCCGCGAGTTCTTCCCAGGAGTTGTGAACTCCCATGCGAAGCAATCGGTCAGTGGAGGCGGTTGTAGGCAGTCCTAGGGCGAGCTTCGTGGCCTTTCGTATGAGAAGGTTTAGCTTTTGTTTCTCGGCTGTCTTCAGGTTGAGGTAAGGAGTTCCGTATGTAATGCGGCTGTAAAGGAGGGCTTGTATCATTTGCAAGGTGTCGTGCTGTTTGAGGCCATTGCGGCGATTGGCCACCCGTCGTATCAGATGAGTAAGCTGTGCCACGGTGTTGTGTAGCCTAGGGAGTGTGACGGAGCCGGACCCGTCCTTGTGTATATGGACTCTGAGAATTCGAAGTGAGTCGACCTTCGGTATCGGAACTCCCTGAAGGAGGACTTGTGGGTCCGGTGCGTCGTGGCTTGGGGGCCGCCCCCGGGTGCGTGCCCCGAGCACTAACAGCTCGGATTTATCCGGGCCACAGTGGAGGCCGCAGGTGTTGAGGTATCGTTCGATGATGTTGACCGCCTCCTGAAGACGGGTCTCCTGTTCGCCCGTGCTCGTGCCTCTCGTCCACAGTGTGATATCATCTGCATATAGAGCATGGAATATCCCTGGGATGGTGTCTAGGAGGCGGGGAAGTTTGAGGAGGGCCACGTTGAAGAGGAGTGGCGAGACTACCGAACCTTGTGGCGTACCCCTGTTAGGTAGGTGAAATGTCTTGCTCCGGAGGTTGGCAATCCCCACCGTGGCCGTACGGTTGGTGAGGAAAGCGCTCGTGTAGGCGTATGTTTAGGCTCCACAGCCGATATCTTCTAGGTTACGGAGAATGGCTTCATGGCTCACGTTATCAAAGGCGCCCTTTACGTCTAGAGCTAGAATGGAAGACTTGTTGTGTTTGCTCAAATTGTCAAGAATATCTTCCTTTAGCTGGAAGAGGACGTCCTCTTGTAATTGTAAATAGCATTGGGCATCAGCTACACGTAACAATATTAAGTCGAGCAAGATTCACCGATTAGGCTTCTGTAATAGCAAATTTGTCACCCTTGGCGACAACACAGCTTTTGCAACGTGAGCGCTACAGAGCAACATAGATGGCGGCCACGTGGAGATTATGCTAATTCGTTCGTTTGACGCTGGTGGTTCGAATTGAGGAGCAAAAGCGGGACCTTCAGCATCAAATTTCTATTCCACAAAGTGGTGCGCATCGGACCACAAAAGACATTGATATAATTCTAGATGAACAATCTGTGGAGGCCACTGGGCTTAATATTTTGCTTTAGTCCACATTATACTTTAGTTCTCACCGTGTAACTTCCTTAGGGATTTCTACCGCTTTCCCAATGCGGGGTAGACAATCTGGTTAGCCTGTACCTGCGTTTCCTTTATCACTTACCTCTCAGAGATTATGCACCACGAAACTCTCAAATGAGAATGGCCAAATTGTGTTTGCAAGTACTGCCACTGCATAAGATGAAGCTTGGCTATGATGAAAGTGGTACTAATACGTTCCTAATGAATTTGGACCAAATGTTTGTAAACGACGATTTTGCATGCAGCACCCGTCGGATAACGACTGTCAGGAATAGAATCGTCCATATTGCGCTCTAAAGCTGATGTGCATGCATTCCGCAGCTCTGACGGCATTTGAAATTCAATTTAAGGAAATATGAATGCAAATAAAGTTGATATTAAAAAACTAATAGCCGTAATTATATAGAGATAAGGACGAATATACCGTATACTATATTGCGCGCGAAGTAAGCGAATTAATCTTCCGGGCGCGTTCGCACAGGAAAACGTTTACGTGCACAACAAACTGAATGTTCGATGAGAATAAATGAGTTATTCAAAATGCAAGCTGTGACAAAGCAAAGCTGATGCCTATGCAGCAGGTGAGCACGGTAATTCGAAATTAAGTATCCACTTCGTTATACCGATGCAAGGCATTGATTCAGCACATTATATATACGCACTTAGGGATTTCGCAATTTGGCAGCTTTGAATTTCTTTCCCCTCGAACGCAAAAAACGTAACGAGATAAGTTCTCAGTTATGCGAGAGACCTGCGCATAGTGAACTGCATAGTTGTAGTTCTGCTCGACTTTTTAAAGAAAGGAGAAGTATTACTGGAATCTTGCGCCAGCAATATCATGGGCGTACGGCCAGTTTGATATGTGCTGTAAAAGAAGAAGTAAAGACAGGCTTTCACTGCGACCTGTTCAACCGCCGTCCATATTTCATCTCACTGCCACTTCTTTTTTAAGAGAGCTTCCGGTTAAGTTTTTTTTTACTGCATAAGAACATTCGTCGGCATATGCGGAAGCGGCTTTTTCATTTGAAAGCATGTCACCAAGCCACGATATTTCTGAAGAACTCTGACATATTAAAAAGAAAATTACGGAAGTGGGAGGGAAGGGGGGGGGGGGGTCTTTTCGTAATGAGCAATACTTTTGCAAAACACAGCGCTGGGCTTTGCAGAAAGGTGGATGAAGGTGAAGTAAGTGTTATTGTACGGGTCTTTGGAGAGCTTTCATGTCCAAATTTACTGGATGTGTTGATGTGTTAAAGAACACACCGAGAATACGTTTAAATGCGCAATATAAAGGTCCAGGGTTGCGCACCTCACCGTGCCTATAAGCTAGCAACATTTAGTGCAGCGTGTGTGAGTTGGCTTGTTTGTATGTCTTTTAGTATGCTTGCATTTCTGTGTACTTGCGAGGGAGAGGGGGCAGGTAGGCAAAGAAAGCTTCTTTAAAAAGCAGCCATGTTTTTGTGGCGCAGTCGGCGTCGATTTCATCCACTTTCTGTTTGTGCCTCAAAACGCCTGGTACCACTGATCCGATAGCGTTTACCGCATAGCCATCGCCTTTCTGTACTAAAGGTTAAGGAGAAAAAAAGACAACACAGCCTTCGCCCTTTGCGTTGCAGGTCACGGTTCAACAGGCTGTTGTAAACTGGTAACGAGGTAGAATAACCTAGAGCGGTTAATTGCACACGATGTGCGGCTCCTAAAACCTGATTCACGCAGCCATCATCTGCCCAGTTTCTTCCCCGTCACCGCACCGGCGTCCCGTTAGGATTGAGTGGTTTCCCCGATGGTTTCAAATAAAACGGGGACACTTGCGAGCATGATTCCGAATCTACGGAGGCCCGACACCGGAAGTTCCAGTGCAGTAATCTGGGTACTTTTTGCTGGGGACTCCTGCTCCTATTGTGTTCGCATAGGTGCACTAGGGAGGGTGACGCCCCGCCTTTTATACTTCCGTCCAAACGTGATCATAGCGACAGACAGACAGTCTGTAACAGCGAAGCGTAAGTTTTTTGTTGTCAGTGGTTGGCCCGAGTCACTGCGAAGCACGTAACATTACGTTCCGTGCTTCGCACATAACATTAGACAGTTTTAGTTACACGTACGTATAGGCTTCACGTACGCAAACGTGAAAAGCCTACGTACCTTACGTGAACGCCATCTGAAACGCTTTTAGCTACACGTACGTGACGCACACCAAGAGGGACCCCGTAGCTACATATATCGGGAAATGTGAACACGGCGGTAGCCAATTCAATCCTGTCGCCGTGTTTCGATGCAAGCCGTCTGCGCGCGCGCGGCCCGCTATCGCTTGTTCGTTATCTCGCGGAACTCCCGCGCGAAGCTGTCTACGTACGCAAGAAACGTCCGCAAAGAATTGAATCTCACGTACGTCCGTGAGACGCGCACGCGCCCGCTACCTTCTACGCATGCGCACTGCTGACACGTAGAAGCTCTACGTACGCAAAGCCTCTACGTACGTGTAACTAAAACTAGGCAGTTTTAGTTACACGTACGTAGAGGCTTTACGTACGCAAACGTGAAAAGCCTACGTACCTTACGCGCACGCCATCTGAAACGCTTTTAGCCACACGTACGCGACGCACGCCAAGAGGGATCCCGTAGCTCCATCTATCGGGAAATGTGACCACGGCGGTAGCCAATTCAATCCTGTCGCCGTGTTTCGATGCGAGCCGTCTGCGCGCGCGCGGTCCGCTATCGCTTGTTCGTGATCTTGCGGAACTCCCGCGCGAAGCTGTCTACGTGCGCAAGAAACGCACGCAAAGAATTGAATCTCACGTACGTCCGTGAGACGCGCGCGCGCCCCCTACGATCTACGCATGCGCACTGCTGACACGTAGAAGCTCTACGTACGCAAAGCCTCTACGTACGTGTAACTAAAACTGTCTACTGTCTATTATGCCGCTTTGCGGTGCACCTTCTACGCTTTGTCAGTATCGGGTCGTCGGCGGCAGGAGCCATACGCGACACGTGTGCCGCCCAGCCATTGACATAAACTACAGGATAACCTGCAGATAGGTTTTTTATATCACAAATGAATTGAAGCAAGGTTTGGGTGCGGGCTAGCTGGTATTCCTTGGTATCAATCGTCACTTACAGCGCATACATAGACGAGGCGCTTGTCGACAGCGTACATAGACATACATACATAGGCATACATAGACAGCGCTTGTCTTCGTCGTCCTTTTTTGTCCCTCGTCTATGTATGCGCTGTAAGTGACGATTGATACAAATGAATTCGCAGTAACAATTTGTCACTACTTAGCGGTCTGCGGCTGCCCCCACCCCCCCTCCCAAAAAAAAACATCTCCACCTGCGTTTCGCGCCGGCTCGCTTCGCTTCCCTTGGCAGGAGCGCTCCAGGCCAGACTAGGCGGTGAAGCACAGGAAAAAAAAAAGAACATCTACTGCAGAAGGCAAAGAAGGAAACGATTTAATAAGGCTGAAATACTGTTGAAAACAAAAAGTGTACTGTAGAAGCCTTCGGAGAGGCAGCTTATGGCGGAGTATTTGTGCGCTGTTGCGTAGTGCAACTGGGATAGGGACAAATGGAGCAAAGCGCATACATTTCCGCAATACCTAGGCAAACTCGCGCAAGAAAAGTTCTCAGATTACTGCACCGGAAGCACCGCTGTTGCGCCGTCCTGGATTTCGAATCATGTCGCTGGCGACATTAAAAGCATTGGCCAAGATCGCCGTCACTTGTTTTCTAAGGAACAACTGGTGAGGAAGCGCTCTCTCTTCCCCCCTCTCTCTCTCTCTTGAGGGACCCCGGTGTCATTACGGTGGCGAGGTCGATGATGGCTGTGTGGACAATATCCGTCAGGTACCAACCTTTATTCTCTACCAAATGATGCTGTCTCTAACACTCTATGGAGAACAAACAGGACAAACGGATGTCCAGGTATGTGACAAGAAACAAGCTGCATGCTTACACACTAACCATGGTAAGTGTCATTGCAGTGTATAGCTTTAGTTAAGCGGCGCTGCGTGCCGCAAATATCGGTAAGCTTCGTGCGGCATTACATGTCACTTTTCATAATTCATATTGTAGCATAGTTGATTATTAAACGACGTTCGGGTGATATAGATTAACTCCTGGCGTCATGTTAAACAGACAGCAACATTGCTCTTCATGTCGCTCCTGCAGGTTATGCTCTGTTTGACGTAAGGTTACACCAGCCTATAGTTGAGGCCTCATACCAGCATAAATTAATGCACATTGCCGTTTTTCAGAGCCAAATAACAATAGTTAGCGCAGGTAATGTCGCTTTCCCATTTAAATATGTGAAAGTGTGCTCCGTTATAGACGTTACCCTGTTTACAGTTCACTGGGAAGGCCACAACTTATTATCTTATTCCCACATTCTGGCCTCACTGAATATGCACCCTCCATGCAGCACGCATTGAAAAGCTTGAGCGCCTCGCCGCAAGGGATGCAGTGTCCAATAGTACAGCCGCTGCTGTGTCACGTAAAGCGCACTAACGAGTCAAGTCAACAAGACTGAGCACTATACAATCGGAGACCCCAGCTGTGTACTGCGACAGCAACTGCTCGGTCAAGGTGTCATTTATATATAAACTCTCCATCTTTCGGTCCGCGAGCATTCCTTGGCTTTATGTGGCGGCATCTGGCTACATTGCGTAGCAAAAAGGCGGCTCGACTGCAGTAGGGTGCTTCCTCTGTCGCGCTATAGGCTATATATTTCCCTGGTGTGACATGAACACGTACTATACCGGCATCAAAGCTACGAACATACCTCCGTGCGTGATGCCCACTGTTTCGGGCCGTGTAGCACTCATTTCCCGTAGCAGCAATGAGCTCGAAGCTCGAGGGTATAAAAAGAGCGATCGTTTGTCTCAATCTCTGCGAGCCCCAGAGCTCTGCAGCGCTACAAGATTCAGCACAGTGCTCCGCAAGCAGCTTTGGTTACGTGCGAAATGGTTCTTAAACATTTCACGGAGGTGGTGCCTCATGTCAGCCTCGCAGCGCAACCGTAAAGGTGAATTTACGATGACGACAAGTGATATATCGCTGTTTACATCTCTCCTGGTGTTGAAGTGCGCTCTCACGTTGTACTTTGTTTGAATAATGAAAAGGGCCGAGAAGGGAATGCGTTACAACTGGTGGAGTTTTTATGTTTTGTAAAAACGATCCAACGTCTCCGTCTGAGAACACTGTACCATCTCTTTAAAAGAAACAACTAAATAATACCAATGCGAGCAGGCAATTAGTTCAAAAATTAACCGAACTTCAAGATAGCATCACCAAATGGGAAAATATCGATTAATACAGAAGTGCTGCTTGGTAATGATACGTACGCTTTTTGCGCATGCGTGCACTCGTAATAGGAATAAGTTGTTTTCCGTGCGGAATCGATCTGAGCAAGCGCAAGGCTTTATTCAAAAGAAAAGTAAGCAGAGTTAACCAATAAGTGGAAACTGCTGCTCTGTTATTTTGTTCCTGTGTATTTAAGATGAGAGACAACACACAGTCTTCCCGTGAAGTTTCACTGCTCGGTCACGATGTGTCATGATTTCTCACAGCTTCGAGACCTGCTTACTTATTTCCACAAATCGTAGTCATTGTTTTTGCGGTGAGCGGACGCATTGCTTGTGCACGCATCAAGGTCCCTAATTTACTCTTAGGCGGCTAACACGTATGAGGACGTTACGGATGCCATAAGCCAACATGACTATTAGAGCTAGCACAATGATTAAACTATAGCGATTCTATGTTGCGACGTTTGCAACAGGTTGCTACAGGTTGCATAGTAACAGTCCGGCTTCTACAGTGCCCTTCACCATGGTATCTTCCTACTCAAATATAGACGTGTATTGCTGAAGCTCCCTTTTGACAACTTCTTAACCAATGTAAATCAAATAGGCAGCAGGTAGGAATAAAAAGAGACGTTCACTTCTAGATACATTTAGGAGTATTATTTGATTTCGAACTTTATTTCGGAGCAAGAAATTAAGAATAGTTAATACAATTCGCCAAATTTAAGAAGTAAATTTCGAACCCTCTTACTGCCGAATCGAAGCACTCTTAACAATTACCCGCAATGGTTTGTCAGCGGCTGTGACTTTGCATTGCTGAGCACAAAGTCGCCGTTTCGGCTCCCATTCGCGTCTTCTGGTTTCTTATTGCGACGGAACAAAAAGCGCTCATATAATGGGATGTGGTAGCAGTGTAAGAAACCACAGGTTATCGAAATACTCCGTAGCAGTCCATGTGCCATGGTGTCGATCATAACCCAATGTGCGGCTTGGGTTAAACCCCACCAAGTTAATGATGATACTGATGATGACGATGATGACGACGATGATTTCCTCCAGCTTGAAGGCTTCCGCAGAACTGGTCGGCCTTGTTCAGTATCCCGGTGCTTCGAGTTGTCCAATAATTCGCTCTCGCTCTACGGTCTGCTGGCCTTCTGGCTAGACGAAATGGTGGAGCGACCGCCCTGGTAAGGCGTTGGTCCGGTATTTGAATCCCCGGCTCAGGACAAATTTTAACGCGATAGTGTTAAGAGCCCCATGTCGCGGAAAATCCGGTGTCGGCGTCAGCGGAGTTCAGCGCGAGCGAAAATTTTTGTATATATTTGAGTATACGTATTTTCCAGGCCTTGCTATTTGACACGCGGTATATGCAGATTATATCGCCGCACCATTCTGTCACTAAAGTTGCCCATGTCTTGTCTCACATCGTTGACAAAGTTATTCCTTGGAATTTTTATTTATTTATTTCATACTGCAGACCTAGAACAGGTCCAAGCAGGGTGGTTAAACACAACAATATTACAATGCACTATTCAATCAAGTAGGGTCGTAAGATACAACAGTAGTACAATGAGTCAATCAATTTAAACAGGCAATAACGAGTTATTCCAGTCTGTTATAGTTCGGGGAAAGAAAGAATACTTGAATGCATCCGTCCGTGCAAAATAAGGTGTTAGTGAATTCGGAGTGTCGAGTAGGCCTAGACGTTGTACTCGACAGATACGATGCAGGATTAATTGATAAGTCACCATTAATAAGCATGGAAAGAAATCGAATTCTTAAGTGTTGCCTTCGCTGCTCAAGGACTTCGATGCCATTATCACGCATTATTTGTGAGGGGGGAATCATAGCGAGAGAATTTTGAATATATGAATCGTACGGATTTTTTCTGTACCCTTTCGAGACATTTAATATTTTGTTTAGAAAACGGGTCCCAAACAATACATGCATATTCAAGTTTCGGTCTAATTAATGAATAATAAGCAAGCAGTTTTACGTTAGGTAGGGAATTTCTAAGTTTATGTCGCAAAAGATATAATTTACGCAAGGCTGAAGAACAGATATTATCAATGTGTAAATTCCATGATAAGTTGTTAGTAATTGTGACGCCCAAATACTTATATTTTGTTTCTTCCTGCAAAGGTAACGAACCTAACGTGTAACTAAAGATTAGTGGAGCTTTCTGACGAGTGAAGCGAAGAAAGACCGTCTTTTCAGCGTTAAGCCGCATTCCCCACGTTTTGCACCAATCAATAATGCCAGCTAGAGAAGCATTTAAATCAGTTTGATCATTGGTTGAAGTGATTTCTCTAAAAAGCACACAGTCGTCCGCAAACAACCTAATTTGCACGCTGGGATGGATTGAAGTAGTAATATCATTTATATAGAGTAAAAAGAGCAGTGGCCCTAGGACACTTCCTTGAGGAACTCCCGAGGTGACCGGAAGACGGCCAGACTGTTGCTTATTAATTTCCACGAACTGGCGGCGATTTGTTAGGTAGTTTGTTATCCATGCGATTAATATTTCAGGGAGCTCAAGTTGTCTAAGATTTAGTATTAATTTGTCATGTGGAACCGCATGAAAGGCTTTGCTAAAATCAAGAAATACAGCATCAATTTGACCATTTTTATCGAGGCATGAGGTGAGTGAAGGAATTACGGTGACAAGCTGTGTAACTGTTGAATAGCCTTTTCTAAATCCGTGTTGAAAATTAGACAGTATTGAATGTTCATCTAGAAATTCGTTAATCTGATTGGCAACAATATGCTCAATTAGTTTGCAACATGAGGATGTGAATGATATCGGCCGGTAATTTTCTGACAATGAACAGTCGCCCTTCTTGAATACGGATACAACTCTGGCTACCCTCCAGTCATCCGGTAATTTTCCAGCAAGCAACGAAGCATGAAATATAATAAGAAGGAACCTTGCAATAGTTTCAGCATAACGTTTCAAAAAGATGTTCGGAAGGTTGTCAGGACCGCAAGAAGATTTAGTTTTTAAGTTAACTAGCATCGAAACCAAGCCAGGGTATGAAATAAAATTAGCTTCGGATGGGTGAAACGTTTTGTCTTTAGATGAACTAATGCCAGAATTAGGAAATACACTATGGAAATAATAATTTCCATAGTGTATAATAATAATGTATAGTGTATAATAATTCCAATAATAATGCTCGCAATTTCCCTGTGATCAGTAATGATTGAACCATCGATGCAGATTTGTGCTACTGGCTTCTTGTTTTCGCTCAAGTTATTCTAGAACTTTTGGGGCTGTTCAGCAATAAAGTTTGGTAGTACTACATTGAAATAGTGTTCCTTCGAGGTGCGTACTACACGCGCAAGGTTTTCTTTCATTTGTTTAACTCGATCAGGTTGTTATCGTGTTTTCTTTAACCTTTTTATCTTTGGGGTCATGTCGATAATATCACGTGTCATCTATGGTGTTTGTTTGCGGACTAGTTTATATTTATCAGGCACAAATTTATCAATACAGAACTTACACATGTTTTTAAAACGGTGCCATAGTGCTGTCACATCACTGTCGTTAAAGTCGGTGAGACATGTTTCCATATGTTCTATTATGGCTGCATCATTTGCGCGTGAGTAGTCCTTGAAGGAACGCTTCGCAGGTTTTTCAGATGGGGTGGAAGAGACTATGGATATATCGATACTGACAAGTAGGTGATCAGATATACCTTCTACAACTGCAACGGTATGTAGTAGTAGTAGTAGTAGTATGTTTATTTGGCCATATTATGTAGAATACAATATGCCCTCGAGGTGAGGCTAAAGGAGGTATACCAAGCATACCTCCTGACAAGGCCTAAACCCCGATCACACATCATGGAAACGGGGGCCGAATGGACAAAAGAAAAACAATGAGCAAACATGATCACAATAGAAAATAGTTAATGATAGACAATAATAAATATCCATTAACAATAAACAAAACATTTCATAATATGCACATTCAAAAAACTAAGTATACAGAATTAGCTGAAAATTAACCGGGGGGGAAAAGAATCGTCAGTTTTTTCTTAAATACAGACACACTATAACTTTCTAAAGCAATCTGAGTAAGAGACTGGTAGGCATTACACAATGTTATAATTTGATAATCGGTTGTTTGTTTACCATAATTTGTTCTGGGTCTTGCAGTAGATAGGGCAACGGAACGTAGACCATACGCAACGTTTCTTGAATTATAAGTATTAGAAAAAGAGTTAAAGTCATGTTTGACTTTATAAAAAATGTGAAGAGCCAAACTAAAGTTGTATAAATGAAAGAAATTGCGAACATGAAATGTTTCGAAAAGATTAGCTTCAACAGATGAACTTGAACTTAATAAACGTAGAGCTCTTTTCTGGAGAGAAAGCAATTTGTGTGAATCAGTTTTGTTGCATGTACCCCACACTAGGTTGCAATACACCAGGTGAGACTGAACAAGGGCAAAATATAACTGTTTTTTAACTTGTAGTGGGAGGAGATGTCTAACACGATAAATAACATAAATAGATCTGGCCATTTTTAGTCTAATGTAGTTTATATGATCACTCCAACCCAAATCGCTACGAAAAAACACACCAAGGAACCGGCAACTATGAACTTGCTCGATGTTTAAGTCATTAAAAAATAGTTTGATGTGATGATCTAATGGTCTGTTTTTTGGATGGAAGAGCATAAACTTTGTTTTGTTTACGTTTAATTGAAGTTGATTAACATAGAGCCAAACCGCTAACTCCTCAAGCCAGGTATTACATTGGTGTTCAAGTACTTGGAGACTGGAGCCGGAAAAAAAGACATTAGTATCGTCGGCATACATCATGATATTAGGAGTTAATGGAATGTTTACAATGTCATTATTATGGAGAATAAATAAAAGTGGTCCCAGAATTGAACCCTGAGGGACACCGAATTTTATCATACCAAAACTGGATTTTACATCATGAATCTGAGTGTACTGTATCCGTGCAGTTAGATAACTTTCCAAAAGTGAATTTGCCACTCCACGGATCCCGTAAGTCTTTAATTTATGGAGCAGTATTGTATGTTGCACAGAATCGAAAGTTTTGCGCAGGTCGAGAAAAATTCCAACGGAAAAAAGCTTAGTTTCAAAATTGTTAATTATAGAGTTTTTAATATCTAACAGAGCAGATTCTGTTGATTTACCGGCCTGAAAACCATACTGTTGGGGGCAGATAAGATGTTTAGCTTGTAAGAAATTGTTTAGTCGCCTATAGAGTATACGCTCAGCTAACTTCGAAAACAGAGGCAATACCGAAATAGGACGGTAATTATTTGGGTCATTTTTGTTGCCTCCTTTGAATAAAACGGTAATGCGCGCGACTTTTAATTTGCTAGGGAATACACCAGAAAGAAGCATTCTGTTACAAATATGCGTAAGAGGGCCAGCAATAATATTTACAGCACATTTGATAGGAAAAGCAGCAACTTCGTTATCTCCAGGTGAGCAGGTGTTCCTGAATGAATTAATGATAGAAATAACTTCATCCACTGAAGTAGGGGACAAAAATATAGATTCAGTACTGCAAGAGGGTAAGTATGAGTCAACAGACCGAGTTGAATGACAGCTAGCAGAGGGTCGGTATGCTCCGGCAACTAAAAAGTGTTCATTCAGCATATTGGCAAGTGAAACTCCAGCATAATTCACCCTATTGACTTTCAGCTCAGAGGGAAGACAATTCTTCCTGTTCCCTATAATAACGTTAATACCTTGCCAAAGTAATTTAGGATTGTGTAGGATTGTGTAAGATTGTGTAAGATGTTCAGTTAACATTCTGGGCAAAAATACCAGATCAAGCAAAGATTGGCAAGGTCCTTGCACACGTGTTGGCTCCTGAACGACTTGAATTAGGTGATGCGTTAGCATTATGTTAAGCATGCTGTTTAAATGCTGATTGTTCCGTGAAAGTGCTTGCAAACGCTCCCAAATGACGTCAGGTAAGTTCAGGTCACCTACAAGTAACGATTTGTTTGACTGGAATTGGGACATGCTTTCTTGTAGCTTGACTAGATATTCAGGTGATGCATCAGGAGGTCTGTAAATTGCGTACAAAATGAATTTGTGACCCCAACACGTGGTTTTTATGCATAAGCATTCGAGACTTTTATCGTCTTCCAGTAGAACAGCTTCTATATGGTGTTTAATAAGGACTGCAACACCGCCTCCCCTAGAATTCCTATCCGTGCGGAATACTTGATAACAGGGTGGGAACGGATCCTCGTCACCTATTTCGGACCGCAGCCACGTCTCCGTTATAACTGCAATGTGTGGGCTGTGCTCTAATAAAGTAATTTCAAGATTTTCTGTTTTGTTTAGGACGCTGCGTGCGTTTAGGTTAATAATACGCAAGTGTTTGCCGCATTCTTGGGAGGAACGTCAGGTTTCTTGCTGCGAGGAGCGTTCATCCATAATTTTTACGTGCATGTTCTTTGCCTCATCCCAGAAAAAAATATCTTTATCAATCTTAAGTTTATCATGAATCAGGTATACTTTTCTTACCCCCAAGTTTCTCAGCTTGCGCGCTGTCCCACAAAAGCTTCCTTTCTTTTAGTGTAGCTTGTGAGTAATCGTTCCTAATGCTTATGCTCGTTCCTTTAAGTTTTGTGCAGTTATCAAGTATCAGGCTCTTTTCATTGAAATCCTAGAGATATATGATAACTGGACGGTCAGTGCCTTTTCGGCCAAGTCTGTGAATGCGGCCGATGGAATGGCACTCCACTTTCAACTTATCTTTCAGTACCTCAGTGATAATCTTTTCCTTCAGCAGCGCTTCAGTTTCATCGGGGATGTCAGTTATGCCATGAATAATAGTTTTAGCAGAGCGTTTGCTTGCGCTCCGCTCCGAACACGTTTCACGCGCACCGGTGGCTGCACAGAATGCATTGATTTCGCTTATCTAACAAGAGCGTCTTCCGGAGATGCCACTGACGTGCTCTACGCTTGGCGGTAAAACGATTACAAAAGCAACTACACGCTCCCTGACGCACCGCTAAATCAGGTTTCTAGCGTAACGTGGTCAGCGTCCCACGTTCCGCTGCCGCTATGTGTGCTGTGCGCACGCGCGTCAGTGTTCCCAGTAGCGTTTTGCTGAGCGGCTGTCTGCCAATTGTTGTGATAGGCCGGTCTGAGCGGAGCCGACCGTAAACGCTCTGCTAAAACTCTCTAATGATATCTGACCGCCTGTTGCGGTCTTCCAGATCTCTTAATTTTTTTGTCTGGAAATCAATGACATGCTCCAATGATTTAAGG